>NW_027186296.1:33274145-33305435 GCF_028583685.1 Petaurus breviceps papuanus | reverse complement strand
GAAGGAAGGAAGGAAGGAAGGAAGGAAGGAAGAAAGGAAGGAAGGAATAAAAAGAGAAAGAGATAGTTGACCCTTCAGTTGTCTTATACCACATTGTGTTCATGCCACACTCACAACTATCACATGCTACCTTTCTTATTGTTACTTATGTTTTTTGCATATACATCTGGTTCCCCTAATTGGATTTTAGGTTTTTATAATTATATTTATATATATATTATATACACATAATATATTATATAATTATATGTAGTTATATTATATATAATTATATATATATATAATACATAATTATAAATCCAATTGTAAAATTGGATTATATCATAAGAAAAAGGACTGTATCTTTTTTATATTTATTATCATACAATAGAAAAAGCACTGACTCTGGAGTCAGAGAATATCAGTTCAAATCCTACTAGTTCTGTGACCTTGGGCAAGTCACAAGTCTCTGGATCCCAGGTTCTTCACCTGTAAAATGGAGAGGATGGACTACACAGCCTCAATATATGATCCTATGGTCCTACTACCCATCTGGCTCTCAGTTTCCTCATCTGTAAAATAAGGAGTTTAGATTAGATGACTCCAAAGGTCTGTCCAGTTCTAAGTATATGATATGACTTATGAACTTTGTATTCTCAGGGCCTAACAGTATCTTCCCACCCAGTAAATGTTGAGTGATTGATTGCTTCATGTATATCGCAATAATAATAGTCATAGTGACAACACTTTATGTTTGTTGTTAAGTCATTACAATTATGTCCAACTCTCTGTGACCCCATTTGGGATTTTCTTGGAAAAGGCACTGGAGTGGTTTGTCATTTCCTTCTCCAGCTCATTTTACAGATGAGGAAACTGAGGAAAAGAGGGTTATGTGACTTGCCCAGGGTGACACAGCTAGTAAGGTCTGAGGCCATATTTGAACTCATGAAGATGAGTCTTCCTGACTCCAGGTCCAACACTCTATCCATTACCACCATCTATCTGCCCTGTTTTATGCTTAGAAAGCTCTTATAACTTTTCCAAAATGCTTTCATATCTATTCTTCTACTAAAGTCCTACACTTGGGCCCCATGATGAATTCAAGGTTGACTCTGCATTCTCAAAGGTTCTGACAACCAAGTCCTAAGCTCTGGAGTGTGTCTTATATAGATTTATGGAGCCACTTACTTCTGGTGCTAACTCTTTTGGCTGTGGGGCGCCAAAGCAAAATATTCCGTAGGACTTGGGCAGGAGAACAAACTCAGAACCTTGACTTTGTTTCGGTCATTGAAGCCTGGCAGGATGACTTGATTCACTTTAGTTCATTTCAACAAATTGAACTTTCAACTAATTGCCTAGTACTTCATCTCAGGATGAGCTAGATGCCTTGCTTCATTCTCCAAAATAGGTGGAAGATCCAAGCTGATTTGCCAAGAAGTTTCTGTGGAATTTAGGTTCAGTTCTATAACCTTTCCCTATCTTTACCACATCAAGGATATTTGACCACTGCTATCTTATTGTATATACTTCCTGGAGAATGAAGTTAAGTGGGCCTTAGGGAACATTGCTAACAACAAGATTAGTGTAGGTGATGGAATTCCAGCTGAGCCATTCAAAACCTTAAAAGATGATGCACTTGATCAGCAAATTTGGAAAACACAAAAGTGGTCACTGGATTATAAAAGTTCGTTTAAGTCTTACTCCTAAGGAAAGGCAATGCCAAAGAATGTTCAAATTACTAAACTATTGTGCTCATTTCACACACTAGCAAAGTTATGCTTAAGATTTTGCAGGATAGGTTTCAACAATGTATGAACTGATCAGAAGTGCAGGCTGGTTTTCAAAGAGGCAGAAGAACTAGAGACCAAATTGCCAATATTTTCTGGATTATAGAGAAAGCAAGGGAGTTCCAGAGAAACATCTTTTTCTGCTTCACTGACTGCATTAAAACCTTTGACTGTGTGGATCACAACAAAATGTGGCAAGTTCTCAAAGAGATGGGAGTAGCAGATCATCTTACTTGTCTCCTGAGGAACCTGTATGCAGGTCAAGAAGCAACAGTTAGAACCGAACATGAAATAACTGATTGGTTTAAGATTAGGAAAGGAGTATGACAAAGCTGTATTGTCACCTTATTTATTTAATTTATATGCAAAGTACATCATGTGAAATGCCAGGCTGAATGAATCAAAAGCCAGAACTAAGGTTTCTGAGAGAAATATCAACAATCTCAGATATGCAGATGATACCACTCTGATGGCAGAAAGTGAAGAGAAATTAAGAAGCTTCTTGATGAAGATAGAAAAGGAGAGTGTAAAAGCTGGCTTGAAGCTTAACATTAAAAAAGATCTTGGCAAATAGTCCCTCACTTCCTGGCAAATAGAAGGACAAGAAATGGAAGCAGTGTCAGATTTAATATTCTTGGGCTCAAAGATCCCTGCAGATGGTGACTGCAGCCATGAAATTAAAAGATAAGGACAGCATACTAAAAAGCAGAGACATCACCTAGCCAACAAGGTCCTTATAGTCAAAGCTATGATTTTTCCAGTAACAATGTATGGCTGTGAGAGCTGGACTATAAGGAAAGGTGAGTACCACAAATTTGACACTTTTGATTTAGGGGGCTGGAGAAGACTTTTGAGAGTCCCTTGGATGTCAAGGAGATCAACTCAGTCAGGATCAAGGAAGATCAAATACTGAAACGGAAACTTAAATACTTTGGTCACATCATGAGAAGACCCTCCCTGATATTGGGAAGGATTGAAGACAAAAGGAAAAGGGTATGGCAGAGGAAGAGATGGATGGATAGATAGTATGGAAGCAAAGAGCATGAGCTTGGACAGACTTCTGGAGATAGTGAAAGATAGAAGGGTCTCATGTGCTGTGATCCATGGGGTCACAAAGAGTCAGACACAATGGAACAACTCAACAATAACAAACAAAATCTTGTTATAAAGGCAGGTTATAAAGCTACCCATATGGTATGATTTGAATGGTTTTCAGAGGCATCCAAATATCTCCCCCATCCTGACCAACTGTTGATGCCTGAAATTCTCATTATTAGAATTTCATTCTTTTGGAAGAGGGAACAGTCTCTTTCAAAATGTAAATCCTTCTGACTTCTAATTCTAAAATGCTTACTTCTAACTGGGCTCAGCTTCTGAGTTCCCAGACTTCTACACCTCCACCCCATCTGTCTTCCCCAGCTGGAGATGCCCCCACCCTTGTGGCTTCCCTCCTTCCGCCTCCTGTATCAGCGAGCTCTTGCCCAGCACCTCTATATGAAGAAGTTCTTGGCCAGCTGTGCTCATTTGCTCACTTGGAACCTGGCTCTGGTCCTGATTCTCTTGATTTTTACACCTCCACTTCTCCCCACACACACCCCTTTCAGTTCCCTTTTATGTGTTGTCTTTTGACATTAAAATGTAAATTTCTTGAGGGCAGAGACTTTTTTCTTATTTGCATTTTTATTTGCATACTAAGCATGGTGCCCAATAAATGCTTTATCTAAACTAATTTTTCTAATCTAAATCCAAGAGTGAACTTTTAAAAACTATTAGTAGTAATAATACCTTGCAATGATTTTTCAGTGCATCTCTTATCTCATTAGTGTAAGCACTTAAGCAACTCATCCAGGTCCTCTTATCATGTGTGGCTATTGTCCATATCCTTCCATAAGTCTTACAATATGCTCTCTGCCTACTGTGCTATTCATCAGTAGTCCCTCACTCTCAAGACATGATGGGCCACCTTCTTGTCTTTGGAGATATATCTTAAATTATTTCTCATATGCCTATCATCATTGATAACATGTTATACACACTCAACATCTTTTCCATTGCCTGATGGGTCACTGATAGATTTTGGTTCTTTGGAGATCATAGTATTCCAAGATTCACAAACATACAGCATCACTGGGAAAAAAGAGATATCCACCAAGGTATGCTTTTGTGACATGGGTGTCATGCAAGTTCCCAAAGGTCAAACTCATTGTTCAATAGCAATCCAAGACATATATACATTTATACACACATATATAGTATGTGTATATCTGTTTTTACTGGATTTGTGTTTTCATTAGTACATTGGCATAGGGAAGTACTAATAAGGAATTCCTCTATGAATATCAATCAGTAGCTACTCTACAACTTATCCCTGGGGACACTGGGAGATTAAATGACTTGTCCAGGGTCTTCATTGCTAATAGGGTGACATAGTTCTTCTCTGGGAGTTCCCTACACCAATCACAGGTTCAGATCACTTCTTTACTTTTTCCCATGTTGATTACTAGTCCTATACATTCTGTTTCATTTGTTTGAAATTCTCCTTTTTCACTTTGGATATTGATAATTCAGTTTTCCTCTTTTAAAAAACGGTTTAATGTATTCTCTTGTATTAAAAAAAGTTCCTTGTTTTACTTGTCAATTCATTTTTCTTTCAATTTTATTAATCTCTTCTTTGATATTCAAAATTTCTATTTTGGTATTTAATTGAGTTAAAATTATTATTTTTGGTTCTCTAGGTCTTTTTTTAGTTATATGCTTAATTTCTTAATTTGTTCTTTCTCTCCTCTGTTGAAGAGAGTGTTTAGAGAAACACATTTCCTCCTAAGAATGGTTTTTGCATTCATATTAAACATATTTTCACATTAGTCATGATGTAAAGAAGAATTAGAACTGATGGGAGGAACCATAAGAAAGAAGAAACAAAACAAAACAACAAAAGAAAAAGAGAGCAAATAGTATGCTTCCTTCCCTATTTAGACTCCAAAGGTCTTTCTCTGGATGTGGACAGCATTTTCCATCATGAGTCTCTTGGAGTCATCTTAGATCTTTGCATTGCTGAGAAGAGCTAAGTCTTATCAAAATCAGTCTTCACACAATGTGACTGTTACTGTGTACAACATTCTCCTGGTTCTGTTCACTTCACTCAGTCTCAGTTCATATAAGTCTTTCCAGGTTTTTCTGAAATCTGCCTGCTTATCATTTCTTATAGCACAATAATATTCCATTACATTCGTATACTACAACTTGTTCAGCCATTTCCCAATTGATGAATATCCCCTCAATTTTCAATTGTTTGCTAGCACAGAAAGAGCTGCTATAAATAATTTTGTGCATGTGGGTCCTTTTCTCATTTTTATGATCTCTTTGGGATATAGACCTAGAAGTGGTATTGCTGAGTCAAAGGGTATGTACAGTTTTTATAGCCCTTTGAGCATGATTACAAATTGCTCTCTAGAATGTTTGGATTATCTCACAACTCCACCCACAATGCATTAGTGTTCCAATTTTTCCACATCTTCTCCAACATTTGTTATTTTCCTGTTTTGTCATGTTAGCCAATCTAATGAGTGTGATGTGATACCTCCGAGTTGTTTTGATTTGCGTTGCTCTAATCAATAGTGATTTAGAGCATTTTTCCATATGACTATAGATGGCTTTAATTTCTTCCCCTGAAAACTACTTGTTCATATCCTTTGACAATTTACCAATTGGGGAATGACTTGTGTTCTTATAAATTTGACTCAGTTCTCTATACATTTTAGAAATGAGACATTTATCAGAGATACTAGTTATAAAAATTCTTCCCCAGTTTTCTGTTTCCCTTCTAATCTTGGTTGCATTGGCTTTGTTTGTGAAAAAACTTTTAATTTAATGAAATTAAAATTATCCATTTTGCATTTCATAGTGTTCTCTGCTTCTTGTTTGGTCATAAATTCTTCCATTCTCCATAATGACAGGTAAACTATTCCTTGTTCTCCCAGTTTATTTATAGTATCAGCCTTTATATATAAATTGTGTACCCATTTTGACTTTATTTTGGTATATGGTGTAAGATGTTAGTCTAGGGTGGCTAGGTGGCACAGTGAATAGAGCACTGGCCCTGCAGTCAGGAGGATCTGAGTTCAAATCCGGCCTCAGACACTTAACACAAAAACTAGCCTGTGACCTTGGGCAAGTCACAACCCCAATTGCCCTCCCAAAAAAGCAAAAAAAAAAAAAAAAGGATGTTAGTCTATTTCTAGTTTCTGCCATACTATCTTCCAGTTTTCCCAGAAGTTTTTATCAAATAATTCTTATTCCAGAAGCTGGACTCTTTCAGTTTATCAAACAGTAGATTACTATAGTCATTGACTACTATGTCTTGTGTACCTAATCTATTCCACTGATTCACCACTCTATTTCTTAGCCAGCACTAAGTAGTTTTCATGATTGCTGCTTTATAATACAATTTAAGATCTGGTATGGTTAGGCTATATTTCCTTGCATTTCTTTTCATTAATTCCCTTGATATTCTGTAATCCTTTTCTTATGGACTTATTGACTTCTGTTTGGTCAATTCTAATTTTACATTAATTTTTAGGGAATCTATTGCTTGAGTAAAGTTTTATACTTTTTATGCTAAGTTCTTCCAAGTCATTACTTCATAGCTTTCATTTCCCCCCCTGTAATACTTTCCTTTCATTCATAAAATTATTTTAAATATTTAAAAAGTTCTTATTTTATTTCTTTCAGAAATTCTAGTTCAACTTGTTTCCAAACTGTGTTTTCTTTTGAGGCTTTGCTTAGTAGAGGCTCAGAAGTCATTCTTTTCTCTTGGGTTTGTGTATTAGGAATCTCTGTCACCAAAATAGTTATTTATAGTGGGAGACATACACATACATGTACGTACAATCACACACATATACACATGCATATGTAATATACACATACATGCACATGCAATATTCACATGCATATGTACACATGCACACAGTACCGACACATATATGTGCCTACACATGCATGTGCGTGCACATATAGTGCATGTACACATATATTCATGCACATATGTGTATACACAGTATACATGCATATGCACATACATACCCATATATACACATATATGCACATTCACATACACAGAGACACATACACACATGCATGCATATACACATACATGTGCAACACAATACATGTACATATACACATATGTGAAGTGCACATGCATGTTTGTATACATGTACATGTGCATATGCATATGCACTTATCTCAAGCTTTGCAAGGTTCGGTACACTTCTGTAATAAGTGTATGAGCCTCTCTTAGTCTTGTTTGCTTCTTTCTCTACTTTCGAAATGCTGTATTCTTCAAGGATATCAAAGACCCTTCAGCTTGGGGACCTGCAAGCTTCCAGTGCACTCAAAGCTATCTGATCGAGGGCAAAGTCTGATTACTGCCACCCTGGTCTATACTTTGCAGACTTCTGATTCTGATCTCTGTCTTGGCAGTACTACCATGGGCTTGCCTCAGCTGGAGGTCCAGCAGACTGCTGCTGTCTCCATTCACCATCAGCCAGCTGTAAGTCTCTGCTGGTTTAGAGCAGTAGAACTACAGGCTTTTCCTTGGTCTGAGCCCCAGTTATTCAGCTACAGACTTCAGACTGTTCCCAGGGCTCAGTCCAAAACCTTGCTCCAGGGTCAGAATCACATAACTACTATTTGCTTCTGTTCCAGTTTCCTGCCCAACATCCAGCCTCAGGCCCATGATCACTCCTTGCCAAGATGTAGCCACAGGGCACCTACTCCTAGACACTGGTCCTCTCACTCACCACTGGATATTTGACCTGCTTCTGAGTCTCTTTTCCATGCGTACTTTGCACAGGACATTGGACCTGAGGAGCACCTTAAGGAGTGAATCTTCTTTTTTTTATGCCTTACATTGCAATTATAGTGAGTGAGAGAATCATTAAACACAGTTATCTAAATGGTTATATCTGTCTTGTATGACTTTAAGATATATATATATGGGAGAGAATAATTATGAGTGCTGCATTTTCCCAAGTCAAAAGTATTTTTAGGAGTGGCTAGATGGTGCAGTGAATAGAGCACCAGCCTTGGAGTAAGGAGGACCTGAGTTCAAATCCTGCCTCAGACACTTAACACTTATTAGCCATGTACCCTGAGCAAGTCACTTAACCCCAATTGCCCTGCCCTTCCCCCCTCCAAAAAGAAAAAAAAGTTTTTTTTTTTTTTAAATCAGGGTTAAGTAACTTGCTCAAGGTTACAGGGCCACCAGTTATTTCCGGGTGCAGTGCTGAGTGTCTGAGCCCGGGATTCGATCTCCAGGTCATCCCGACACTGGAGCCAGTGTTCTTACTTGTTGTGCTACCTGGCCGCCCCCCAATTTTTTTTTAAATTAAAAATGCTAAATACAACTTGATTTTGTATTTTTTACAACACACAATTGGTTGTTTCTGTGAAATAGAAGTCTATTTGAAAAGAAGCCTATAGAAAATCATTTGTAAAAATAGGAGTGTCCACAGTTATGGAACATTACATATATTGTTAGATCCGCCCCCCCCATATATTGATTTGTTTTACTGATATTTTTTTTCTCTTCTTCCTCTTTTTCTTTTTCTAAAAAAAGAAATCGTTGTTAAATGGAATGGCTTCCTGGGAAAGGGGAGGGGAAATGATACAGAGGTAGATTTAGGCAAAGTAAAAAGAAAATATATGAATACTATTTTTTTTTTTAAAAGAAAATCTTTGGAAAAAGCCTGTTTCTACTCTTTCTTATTTTCATTAAAGATATCAATGTTCATAGACTATCCTCATAAAGATTTCATGGAGATGAATAAATTAATGTAGAGGTCAGTTATTGCTATGTTTTTTTCTGTTATCTTTTTATTTTGGAGTAATATGATATGTAGGATTATAGATCTAGAGCTGGGCTTCTGATGTCATCTGGTGCAATCCCTTCATTTTACAGTCGAAGAAACTGAGGCCCAAATAGGGAAAGTGACTTGCCCAAAGTCACACAAGTGGTAAGTGACAGAGGCAGGATTTGAACCCTAATCCTCCGACTCCAAAACATTCTATTCTTTCCACTTAAGTGCATGGACTCCAGAGTCTGCCTCCTAAATGCCTATGAAATGGTCTCTTTTTTCTCTAGTGTTCAGGACAAACCAGTTCCACCAACACACTCATTCACCAATTCCATTTGGATTCACTTTCCAAATGCATGCATTGTCTTTTGGCTTCAGTTATTTGGGCCAGAATCTCAATATTGATTAAGGTAGCAAAATGTCATGTTAACAGAGATTGATTTAGAGCCTGAGGAATCAGAGGCCCTCAATTCAAATCCTGGCACTTACTGCCTGTGTGGCCTTGGCTGAATCACAACTTTAAAAGGAGAGATCTGTCCTCTATGGTCTCTGAAGTCTCTTCCATCTCTAGAGCTGTGAGTGTTTCCTAGGGAAACACCCTTCATTTAGAAAGGTCAAGGTCACCCACTGCATCCTGGGCCATTGCCAGTCTCATTGACTTTTGTCTTTCAGCTGAACTCTGATGCCTATGAAGGAAAGAGTGAAGCTGATAACTTTCCAGAGCTCTGCCTCACTCAAATCCAATTTATGCCCACATCAGAACATTACTCTGTGATAGCATCGGTCCTCTTCAGAAATGAAGGATGAACAACAAACTATGAAAGTAGTTGCCTGGGAGCACTGAAAAGTTAAGTGACTTGCCCAGGGTCATACGGCCACAATATGTCAAAGGTAGGCCTTGAATTCAGGCCTTTCTGGACTCAAAGGCTATCTCTCTATTCAAGCTGCCTCAGATGTGTCTAATGTATTAGACTGAATTAATATTTCAGATCCCCTTTGATGTTAATAGAGCCAAAACAGAATGAAAGCGAGAAGGATAGATGTGTGTTTGGGGAGTGAGGATGAAGAAGGCAAGTCTGAGGCATGGGGTACTGCTTGGAAGGCCCACTTGAGCATAGATAGCTCTCTGGACAGTATGAGGTCATGCAGGAATGGGTGTGGTTGGGTCATGAGGAGAATGAGGAAAGTTCTTCTCTGGGCTCTCCGCCCAACTCTCTACTCACTGGCAGCCTTCTTACCTTGGAAGATCACGCTGCCCTACAGCCCCTTCCTCGGATTGGCCAGTTCCTCCCACAACCTCCCTTTTAAGAAAACACACCTCAGCTAGAAGCTTTGTTCCTTCTTGCCTCTCTGGACCTCAGTTTTCTCCTTTATAAAATGGGGATAACACATCCAGGGAAAAAGCAGCACAGTCTGAACGCAGATCGAAGCAAACTACTTGCTTTCTTTTTCTTGTTTTGTTGTGTTTCCTCTTTCCCACTGATCATTCCATCGTCACAATCCTTCTTTACAACCTGACAAATATTTAATGTGAAGATATTTGATGCAATATTTGATTGCATGCTGCCATGGCGTGGCGGGGGGCGGGGGAGAGGGTGAGAAAATTTGAAACTCAAGGGACTGTGGAACTGAATGCTGTAAACTAAAAGTAAATCAACAAATTAATAAAAAAAATGAAATGGGGATAATACCTGAATTACTTAAAATATGCTGTATTTAGGTCTATTACAAGTAAATGCTTTGAGTGAATCCTAAGGAGCTATACAGGATGATGGCTATGAGCTGTTTTGGGATTGCAGATTCTGTGTGTTTTCTGTTGGTTATAGCTTTAGAGCTAGAAGGGACTTTATAGGTCATTTTAGTTCAACTTCCTCATTATACAAATAAAGAAAATTAGTTTCATGGAGGTTAATTGACTTACCCAAGGTCAACACAGGTATTGTCTCTAAATCCAGCAATCTCTCCTCTAGTCCTTTGTGGCCCATTATTCCTTTCTCTTCCAGCTTGTGTTTCTACTAGTCTGATCAAATATTTCAATGCCAAGTAGGAAACTGGCCACCTGGGGTTCAGTTGAGGGTGAAGTTTCTATATGTGTTTTTAAATTGCATTATATTACAGCCAGTCCTTACTCAAATCGAAAGAGCAAATTGGTTTTTGTTTGTTTGTTTGTTTTTTACTATACAGTGAGGCTGTTAGCTCTGGGGATTAGGGGTGAGGCATTAACAATTAGGGATATTAGGACAGAATTAGGTGAGGCAGCTTAGGTGAGGCCAGGCCTGGTCAGGTCAGGTCAGGTCAGCCAAGGGTGTGGATGCTGATTCCCTGGTGGCGGCTTGGCTTGCTGACTGAAGACAGAACTATCCTAACCAGTGATTTTGCCCCATAATTAACTCAATCTTCTTAGCAAAAGGAAGCAGAAAGTCTTATTCCTCTTCTGGGAAGGAGAGTCTCTTTATTACCATCTTGAAAAATGGCATGTGAGGCCAAAGCTTCTGAGTGAGGCCTATGAAACTGGACTCTTCCCTCCTCCCCCTGATTGTTGAGGACCTCCTGACTCCTTCCCACAGAGGGCTGGCTGTTTTTAGGAGGTCCAGCTTACTTACTATTGCCCAACCAGGAATTAGTTTGTTTTTAAATTTTTTCTTCACAGCAGACATTATGCTGTACCCTGTCTGTATTGTAGATCTGGGCTGATGGAGAAAGAGCAAACTCCATGGTGAAATTTGAGGAGTAAAGAAAGGCTGCCCCGTTGCAAATTTCTCTTCCATAGGTCTTTTTCAGGTGCCTATAACTCCACACTTCTTTGAATTAAGGCTTTAATGTAGCAGTTAAAATGCAAATATATTGAGTGGGCAGTATAACAAATTAAGCCATTAATACCTTAGCATGAATTAGCTTATCAGACTGGCTAATTATTACTTAGGGGGATGAACCATGGGATCATAGGATTAATTTTATTTTAGTATTTTATCGATGCCCTAACTTTACAGGTGAGAAAACTAAGGACCAAAGAAGGGACTTCAAGTCACATGGGTGGGAAGAAACAAGGCTGGAATCCAGACTTGTGTGATAGTAATGGCAATTAAAGATTCCCCTGTATTGGCTTGGTTTTCAAATTGATTGTGTTAAAACCCAGAGCTTGTTAATCCCACCTGTGGGATGGACTTGTTGATGTGAAAAGAGAGTCCTGAACTGGGAGGAGCTGGTGATGTAGATTTGGAGAGACAAGAGAGAGGCAGAAGAACTTTTTGGAAGCAGCACCTGGTGGAGGCAGAGAGAAAGACTGAGAAAATTGCTGGGGGACACTTTGAATTGCCCTGGACTTTTGAGACCTGCCCCCTGAGCTGCCAAGGACTGAGGAGACATGGCTGTTTTGCTGGTACTTTGTCTGTTTTGATGTTCTTTTGCCAGATTTGTCCACTAGTGAAAGACAGTCCTGTTGTTGAAGAAGTCCTGGAACCTGGCTTTTGGTTAAGAAGCCCTGAGACTGTCCTGCAGACAGAGAGTGAATACTGTCCACTGGTGAAGGACAGTGCTGTTGTTGCAGGGGTCTGGAGACTGTCCTGCAGACAGAATGAATACTGTCCACTGGTGAAGGACAGTGCTGTTGTTGCAGGGGTCTGGGAACCTTTCTGTTGGTTCAGAAGCCCTGAAGAAGGATTTTCTTGTTGTATGTTTACAGAAATCCTGGGAGAGGGTTTTGCTAATGTTTTCAGGGGTTCTAGGACTGTTCTACAGACAGAGGATGAATTCATGAAGGGACTGGCAATGTATCTTATGGCCTTGCTAAGCCTTGTCTCCCCAGGAACTAAGATTGCTGAGAACTTGCCTCGTGTCAGGTTCCTCTGCCTCTTTCTTGTCTCTCCAAATCTACGTCACCAGCTCCTCCCAGTTCAGGACTCTCTTTTCACATCAACAAGTCCATCCCACAGGTGGGATTAACAAGCTCTGGGTTTTAACACAATCAATTTGAAAACCAAGCCAATACAGGGGAATCTTTAATTGCCATTACTATCACAACTTGGGACTCCAAATCTATTACTCTTTGAGAGGGTAAGGCAAGGCAAGTGTGGTCAAGTGACTTGCCCAAGGTCACACAGCTAGAAAGTGTCAAGTGTCTGAGGCCATATTTGAACTCAGGTCCTCCTGACTCCAGGGTTGGTGCTCTATTCACTGTACCACCTATCTCCTCCAAAATCTATTACTCTTAATACATTATGAGAATGTACACAGTATGGGAAAGTTCAGTTTTCAGATTAAGAAAGGGAGGCCATTGGGCAGCTAGGTGGCGCAGTGAATAGAGCACCAGCCCTGGATTCAGGAGGACCTGAGTTCAAATCCAACCTCAGACACTTAACACTTAGTAGCTGTGTGACCTTGGGCAAGTCACTTAACCCCAATTGCCTTGCCTTCCCCCCTCCAAAAAGAAAAGAAGAAAGGGAGGTCAGGAAGAAGGATTGCAAGATTTATTTGTGCTTCACCCATAGATTGAAAACTGGCAGAGACCATTTAATCCAACACTCCCATTTTACAGATAAGAAAACTGAAGACTGGAGAAATTAAGTAACTTGCCCAATGCCCAACAGAGGCAGGATTTGAATGTAGGTCCTAAGTCCCTAAGTCCAAACTGTGCTCTTGGTTGGGTTTACTTACTAAGTTTACTTACTAACTAAGGGTGGAAAGAAGAGAAAGTTTAAAAGCAATCCTTGGGCTAGACTTCATCCAAAGGAGATGTGTTGGAGGAGGAAAGGAGTGGAGAGGAAGGGAAAAGTGGACATTTGTTTGTGGTCTCCATGCTCCATCAGCTTGTTGTCCTGAAAGATCTCTCCACCCCATGGCCCTTTTCCTTGATTGGTTGTTTCTTCTTGGAACCTACTTTTTCAGGAAAGGCTGTCTCCCAGGTTAGCCACGTTCACCCCTACATTCCTTTCTGGGCCCAACTCCAGACTTTCTGGACTTCTTTCTCTACCACATCTCCATGGGAGCCCTTCCCCTGCCCCTTTTCCCGGTTTTCTTTTATGTGTTGTCTTCCCCCATTAGGATGCAAACTCCTTGAGGGTAGAGGTTGTCTTTTTTTGCTTCTATTTGTATTCCCAGCATTTAGCAGAGTGCCTGGCACAGAGTCAGCATTTAATAAAATACTTGTTGATTTATTGACAAAATCCTCAGGGTTTTAAGAAACCTCAGAGAGCAATCCATCACCAAACAGGAATGTCTCTACCACTACCCCGCCAAGCAGTAATGTAAGATCTCTGGTTGTACAGAATTCACATATCCCAAGACAGCCTTTTCTATTTTGTTAGGGATTATTAGGAAGTTTTTTCCTTGGATCTAGTCTGTCTGTTTCTTTGCAACTTCCAGCCATTCGACCTATTTCTGTCATGTGGTGCCAAGCAGAATGTTTGCCGGGTGACATCCCTCCAAATACTCAGACATTGTGTCTTTTCTTCCTGAGAAGCTTGAGGCCTGCTATTATGACTTATTTTCCCTCACAGTTCCCCAGTCCTAGTACACAGGAGATGCTTATTTCCTAGATGTTGTTTGCATGAATATGGAATAAAAGAGGTCAGATTTGAGCTGAGTCTCATATGTCAGGGCCCTATTGCGGTAGCATGCTATATGGGGGAAAAAACAATGGCTTTGGAGTCAAAAGGACACAGATTCAAATTTTGCCTCTGATTGACTTTGGGCAAGTTACTTAACTTCCCTGGCCTCAGTTTCCTTATCTGTAAAATGAGAGGGTCGGACTAACTGGTCTCTGAGGTCTCTTTCAGCTTTCAATCTATGATCTTGAAATGGGTGGGCCATAAATCTTGCAGTCCTTCTTTCTGGGTTCTCCTCACCCCCCATCTCATCCCTCACTAGCCAGGCCCCTATTCCCCACCCTCCTTTTGCTCCCCAAGTTCTACTCAAGAACAATTTGCTAGGAGGCAACCTGGCATGTTTAATTTCCTCTGACTGCTGAACACACTCCATACGAGATAAGATTCCTTCACAGAGAGGAAAATTGCCAGTTGCAAACGACCCTCTGGAAAAAGCAATAGGTTTCTGTTTGATTGTAGCAGTGATTCATTTGGTGGAGGAGAAACCTGGGCTGGAGTGGGATGAAGACATAATGAGAAAATGCATGAGATGCCTTCAAAGCTTAGCAAAATAAGGCTGCCAAGAGTTTTGCTTTGTTAAGTCAGGCTAAACACAGAGAATAAAGGGTGGGTGCTATAGAAAGAGTCAGTTATTACTAATTTGAGATTAATTTTGAATAGCCTTGAAATTTACCATGAAGCATATAGTTTTGCTTTTGATAGTCAAAGAAACCTAATGACTTTATTCTTTTCCAAGACTCTCCTTAACCCCCTCCATTCCCATACCAATCTGTAGAACAAATTAAGCAGAAGCTTCAGTGGGTAGAAATTACAAGGGAAAGGTCAGACTAATTGTTGGGTGGAAACTAGAGAGATGAGACACACTATGGGGTGTCATATTTTTCTGCCCACTGGGGATAATGGCCAATCATTCCCCCTCAAGAATGCTTTAATTACAAAATACAGCCAGCAGTCTCCAAGGGCATAAGCATCAATCAATTGATGTGCATGTATTGAGTCTGTCAACAAGCATTTATTAAGCTCTTACTATGTGCCAGGAGCTATGTTAATCTCTGGGGACTAAAAAGAAAGGCAGAAACATAGTCCCGTTTCTCAAGGGGCTTACATTCTAATGGGAGAAGGGAGACAACATGTAAACAACTATACACATTTAAGATATATGTAGTATAAATGAAAGGACATTTCAGTAGGAAGGCACTAGAGGTGTAAGTGGTTTTTTTAGGGGGGTTGGGTTGAGAAAGGCTTCCTTCAGTAGGTAGAATTTAAGCTGATGCTTTAAGGAGACCAGGGAAGCCAGGAAACAGAAGGGAGGAGGTAGAGAATTCTAGGCATGGAGCACAGCCTACAAATCAGGAGAGAATCAGGCACAGAATCAGGAGATGGAGTGTGTGATGAACAGAAAAGAGACCAGTTTCACTGAATCACAAAAGAGGAGAGTAAGGTGTAAGAAGACTAGAAAGGTAGGAAGGGCCAGGTGGTGAAGGACTTTAAAAAGCAAACAGGGAATTTTATATTTGATCCTGGAGTTAATAGGGAGCCACTTCAGTTTATTGAGTGGGGGTTGTGGCAGACAGATCTGCACTTTAGGAGGAAGATTTTGAAGCTGATTAGAGAATGGAATGGGGAGAGACTTGAGGTAGATGACCAAGCAGCAGGCTATTTGAATAATCCAGACTAATGCTTGCATGAGGGGGGTAATGGGGACTCTTTGAGTGGAAAGAGTCACATAAGAGAGATGTGAAAACAGAAATAACAAGACATGGGGTGTGGTGAGGATTCAAGGACATAAAGGTTACTCAGCCCTTATTATTGGCTAGCCCTATGCCTTTTGAGATCCCCAAAGAGCATACAGTCTAGTGGGGGAATGAGACCTACCCAAATAGCTAGAAAACACAATAATACAAGATAAGTGAATTAGAGATTCACCTTTGTGAGTTTGAATATGGCCTCAGACACTAGCTTTGTGACCCTGGGCAAGCCAATTAATTCTGTTTGCCTCAGTTTCCTCATCTGTAAAATGGGGATAATAAGAGCCCCTACCTCTCAGAGCTGTTGCAAAATGAGGTAAAATTGCAAAGCCCTTTGCAAACCTTACACTATATAAATTATTATTGTTGTTGTTATTATTACAAGATGAGCCCAAAGCTTATCAATTCGTTACTTGGAGAGGGCATCTCCAGCCCGCTGGGCCAGTATTTCTTTTTTCTTTTCTTTTCTTTTTTTGGGGGGGCCTTTTTGGAAGGGGGAAGGTAGGGCAATTGGAGTTAAGTGACTTGCCCAAGGTCACACAGCTACTAAGTGTGATCAAGGGTCTGAGGTGGGATTTGAACTCAGGTCCTCCTGACTCCAGGGCTGGTGCTCTATTCACTACACCACCTAGCTGCCCCAGTATTTCTTGTTAGCCATAAAATTAGAATCTCAGATTCAGAAGGGACCTAAATGATCACCTAAATAATAAAAATAAATGAACAATGAAAGCAAAAATAACAATAATGATATGATGCTTTAAAATGCGAAAAGAACATTACATGTATTATCTCATTTGATTCCTCTCAACAAAATTTTGCAGATGAAGAAACTGAAGCTCAATAAAATTAAAAGGACTTGGCCATGAACACATCATTAGTTTGATGTTGTATTTGGATTTGAAATTGGATTTCCTGACTTAAAACCTAGCCCTGTGGCCTGTGGACCAGGGGTTGGCAAACTACTCCCTATGGGCCAAATCCAACTCTGGCCTTTTTTCCTATGGCCTACAAACTAAGAATGATTTTTATATTCTGAGATAAAGTTTGATTGTATCTGAAAATGTAAACACCATTCTTAATTCATGGGTCAGTACAAAGACAGGTCACCTGCAGGATTTGGCCTGGGAGCAGTAGTTTGCCCATCCCTGCCGTAGATGATTCTACCTTTCACTGATACCCTTATTTCCCAGAGGAGAAAGCAGAGGCTCCAAGAGATTGTGGGGCTTGTTCAAGATGGTGCAGTTGGGCTAGAGCAGCAATGTTCGTCTATTGACTCATGTAAAGTCCAGTGCTCTTTCCTCTATATCAGGCTGTCTTATGGCAAAATGGTGTTTACCATGGTCTTTTCAACCCAAATTTAGAATCAGCATTTAGATACTGAGCCCAACTAAGAGTTCACATTTACCTACATCTCTTTCAAAAGAAAAGAGAAAGGGGCAGCTAGTAGTAAATAGAACATCGGCCCTAGAGTCAGGAGCACCTGAGTTCAAATATGGCCTCAGACACTTGAAGCATTTACTAGCTGTGTGACCTTGGGCAAGTCATTTAACCCTAGTTGCCTTGCTTTCCCCCCTCCAAAAAAAAAAGAGAAGAGAGAAATAAAGGAAAAAAGAAAAAGATAGAGAAAGGAAAAAGGAGAGAAAAAAGAAAAAAGGAAGAAAAGAAAGAAAGGATGGAAGAAAAGAAGGAAACAATAAACTGAATTCATGTTCTCCAGGCTGAAATTGAAAAATTTATATGATGCCTCTCACCACTGTTACTGAAATGTGCCTGCAATCTAATTAGGTTAATTTCAATTTCCTGGGTTTAATTACTTTAATTTAATTAATTTAAAATGCAGTATACAAGGTGATTAATTAGTAAATGTTGTTGAGGGACTCTGAAGGTGAAAAGTGATGTGTAAGTCTTTAAATATTATCACTGTCAAAGCCACTGCATTTTCTCCACAGAAGGGCTGCTCTTCTGGGTCATAGGAGGAGAGAACTAGGCTTGGAGAGCTTTACCAAGAACTGGTTGTGGGCTCCTAGATAGAACAAAAGCACAGAGTGGTCAATGAAACTGCATGCGATTTGTCTTTCAATGGAGTTGAACAAATTCTGGTACAAATAGTTTGCACTGTGCTATTTGGAAACATTGCACTCAATGGATTATTAATCAATAAACATTCATCAAGCATTTACTATGTGCTAACTGTTGGGGAAACAAAAAAGAAAAAAGACAGTCCCTGGTCTCAAGGAGCTCACAGTCTAATGAGGGTGACAATAAGTAAAGAAATATACACAAACTATATACAAGATAAATAGGAAATAATTAACAGAGAAAAGGCACTAGAATTAAGAGAAGTTGGGGATGGCTTCCTGTAAAAGGTAGGATTTTAACTGGAAAGGAAGGCAGAGAGGTCAGTTATTGGGGGACAGTCAGAGAAAATGCAGAGATGGAGTGTCTTCATTATGGAACACCCAGGAGGCCAGCATCATTGGATTGAAGAGTACATGCCATGGAGTATGGTGTAAAAAGACTGGAAAGGGGACTAAGTTTTGAAGGGGTTTGAATGTTAAACAGAACATTTTATATTTGCTCTCAGAAGCAATAGAAAGTCACTGGAGCTTATTGAGAGGGTGACATGATTGGACTTACACTTTAGGAAATCACTTTAGTGGCTGAATGGAGGATGGAATGGGGAGAGACTTGAGGCAGGAAGACCCATCAGCAGAACACTGCAATAATTCGGGTGTGAGGTGATGAGCGTCTGTACCAGAGCAGTCTCTCTGTACCAGGGGACAGAGCCTGTCTCCTCTGATAGGCTGTGTCAGAGGAGAGAAACATCAAATTCAAGAAAAATTGCAAAAGTAAATTTGATAGGAATTGGTGACTGATGGGAGGAATAGAAAATCTAGAGCCAGGAGGGCCTCTAGAGATCATCCAGGCTAACTCTACTTTCTCCTCCCTCAAATAATTTTACATATGAGTAAACGGGACCAGAAAGTGGCATTCACATAGGTAGGAAGTGATAGAACAAGGATTTAACCCAGTTCCTCTGACTCCAAATACAGGGTTGATTTGATTATACCATACACCAGTCCTTGTTCTGTTCATCTGAAGAAGAAGGCTGCAGTATGTGTGTCCTTAGTCTTCTAAATCTGACCTTCTTGAATGGCTCCCCATCCTACCCACCAGAGTTAATCCTACACAAATTGTAAAGCAGGTGAAATTTGTCCTCAAAGTACTTCTCCTTCAGTGACCCTCGCATGTAGCATTCCCTTCCATTTCATTCACCCAGAATTCTTTTTTTTTTCTTTTTTTTTTTGAGGGGGGAGAGGAGAGAAGGCAGGGCAGTTGGAGTTAAGTAACTTGCCCAAGGTCACATGGCTAATTTTGTGTTAAGTATCTGAGGCTGCATTTGAACTCAGGTCCTACTGACTCCAGGGCCAGTGCTCTATTCACTGTGCCACCTAGCTGCCCCTCAATCAAAATTCTCATGGCTTCTCTGTGACTCCCAGAGCCCTAGCCTGCAGTATTCTGCCCAGGCCTGACTGACCTTCCCAGCACTGGAATCTGCCTGTCCTCTCTTCTACTGTTTACCAGCTCTGTGACTTCCCTCATCTGCAAAATGAGTAAGGTTGGACTGGATGATCTCTGAGAACCAGAGAAGTCAAGAGATTTGTCAACACAGGTAGGTTCTTTGATCTCCCAAATCTCACCAAACTACACCTAATCACTCTGAGACTTGAACTATATGTATCTCAAGACTACATATATCTATACCTACCTATATCTCTATATATAAATAAGTATATGTATCTCTTGAACTATATGTATCTCACCTGAAATGAAAAGTAATGATAGCTGACATCTATATGGCATTTAAGTTTGCAGAGCACTTTCAGATATGTGTTCTTATTTTATTCTGCTCTTCAAGGTTTCCTGATTTCCATCATGTGAATGTTCCCTGCATAGGTTCAGATTGTAACACTGGGCTTTTGTAGATAGCTTTATAAATTGTTAAAAGCATATATACATATACACACATACACACACACATATATTATATATACACATATAAATATATGCAGATTGTAACACTAGACTACTTTTGTAGATAGCTTCATAAGTTGTTAAAAGCAACTAGAGATAGATAGATAGATAGAAAGATAGACAGACAGACAGACAGACAGACAGACAGATAGATAGATAGATAGACAGACAGACAGACACATACAAATCACTTGGTGGCCGACATCCTAGTGATGAGGCTGTGAATTTAGCTTGATTGGTCCTCAGAAGAAAGACATACAGTTCATCAATGAACCCATATGAAAAACCTTTCCAGCCTGGTAGAATCTTCCAGAACTTGTGCTCCACTAACATAACACCCAAGAACCAGGGCTTATTTCCATTCCATTCTCTGAGACACCAGAGAAGTGGAAAGCAAAAGAACAGCCTCATAGCATGACACATTTTTAGAAAGGGCTTGATTTTTTGGAGGGAACAGGGAAGAAGACCAAGTGGTCTGAATCATCCCTTCAGGGAATGCCTTCAAAGAGAAGAAGGATCGTGAATCTGAACCTCCCATCTGACTATTTGAGCATGTACCTCCTAACTCATATTACACTTGCTTTCAGACCACTCTTATCATTCCACCAAAACTATTCTCTCCAAAGTTACCAATGATGTCTTAGTTGCCAAATCCAATGGTCTTTTCTCCATCCTCATTTCCCTTGGCCTCTCTGCAGCCTTTGACATTGTTGATCGCTTCTCCTCATTGATACTCTTTTTTCTCTCTACTTCTTCTGGACACCACCTCTCCTACTTCTCCTACCCCTCTGTCTCTTTCTCTGGATCTGCTTCCTGATCATGCCCTCTAACCTAGGTGTCTCTCAGGGTTCTGTTCTGGGCCCTCTTCTATCCTTCTTCTATACTACTTCACTTGATAATCTCACCAACTCCCATGGATTTAATTACAATCTCTATGCTAATGATTCTCAGATCTGCCTATCCTGCCCCAAACTCTCTGCCTTTCAGACTTCTCAAACTTTATGTCCAGTTTGTTATTGTTTTGTTGTTTTCAGTTGTGTCTGACATTTGGTGACCTCATTTGGGATTTTCTTGGCAAAGATACTGAAGAGGTTCTCCATTTCCTTCTCCAACTCATTTTACAGATGAGGAAACTGAGGCAAACAGGGTTTAAGTGACTGGCCCAGGGTCATACAGCTAGTAAGTGTCTGAGGCTGGATTTGAACTCAGGAAGATTATTCTTCCTGATTCTCAGCTTAGTACTCTATCCACTTTGCCACCTAATTGTCCAATAGACATCTTAACCTCAGCATGTCCAAAACCTAACTCATCTTTCCCCATAAAACCTTTCCAACTCCTACCCTCCATATTATAGAGGACATCATCATCCTCCCAGTCCCTCAGACTCACAACCTAGGAATCATCCTGGACTCCTCACTATCTCTCACCTCCTCATGTCCGTTCTATTGCCAAGGTCTACTGATTCCAGCTTTGCAACATGTCTCTAATTTGCTTCCCTCTCCTCTAACATTGCCACCATCCTTGTGCAGGCCCTCATCATCTCATGCCTGGACCATTATCATAGTTGTCCTCCCTGCCTCCAATCTCTCCCTGCTCCAGTCCATTGTTAATTCAGTCACCAACGTGATTTTCCTACAGCATGGGTACAATCATGTCACTCACCTGCTCAATAAACTCCAGTGGCTCCCTATGACCTTCAGGATCAAATACAAAATTCTTTGATTGGTGTCCAACTCTTCATAATCTAGCCCCTTCCTATCTTTCCAGTCTTCTTATATCTTCTTCCCCACTAAATATTTTTCAATCCAGTGACACTGGCCCCCTGCCTGTTACACAAACAGGATACCTTCTCTCAGTTCTGGGCATTTTCTTTGATGGCTTCCCATGCCTGGAATGCTCTACCTCATCAGCTCCACCTACAGACTTCCCTGGCTTCCTTTAAGTCCCAACTAAAATCCTATCTTTTACCAAAAGCCTTCTCGAACCTCTCTTAATTCTAGTGCTTTCTCTCTGTTAATTGTTGTTGGTGTTTACTTGTTTCAGTCATGTCTGACTCTTTGTGATGCCATTTAAGGTTTTCTTGGTAAAGATACTGAAGTTCTTTGCCATTTCCTTCTCCAGTTCATTTGACTGATGAGGAAACTGAGGCAAACAGGGTGAAATGATTTGCCTGAGGTCACACAGCTAATCTGAGGCCAGATTTGAACTCAGGAAGAGCCTGCCTAGTAACAAAGCCTTTAAATTGTGGGTAAATAAGTGAACAGTCCATGTCCCACTGAGAATTTACTTGTGTACTATCTTTGATATGAGTAGGAAACTGAGGCAATGGGACCTACTACAAGTGTAGCCAAATAGCTTTCAAACCCCTTTTTTCCATCACTCACACATAGCACACATAGCTATTTGGAGGTCATTGAGAGGCCAGGGAAGAATGAGGAGAATGAAGTTTTAATACCTCATGCCTTGTCCCAAGCTCTTTGTGTATCTTGGGCCCACAGGGTCCTGTTAGAGATGGAGCCAAGATACACCCTCCACTCCATTCCTCCATTTGAATTTCAAGCCAAACATTTCCCTGTTGTTTTAAGGCCAGTTTCAATTTATAGCAAGATGGCTATCAACCCCCAAAAGATTAACTTACTGTTACCCCCATGAAAGCCGATCTGTGTAGAAAATCTTGTTAAGAATTTTTTTTGGGCCATCTCACACTTCTGGAGATTTAGTTGAAAGCTCGATGCTAAGTTACAGTGATTTATAGGAATGTGGAGAGGTTGGGTTTTAAATGTGAGCTCTTTGGGATGCTGGCAACCTCTCTCCCTATAAATCTCAACTGGTATTTCTTAGCCCTTCCATGCCAGCAGTTAGGAGGCCTGCAACACCTTTTCCGTGCAGTAGCCTATGAAAATATTGAAGTTGGGCCCAGACAAATACCACTATGGGAAAGGGGGAACTTTGATGTTTTGTAGTTATTTTCAAATGGGCTTTGCCAGATCTTAATTTTTCCAGTTTACAAGTTAAGAGTTTCAGACCATCTGTTTGCTGTCAACTGGTGTTTGTTTGGATGGGGATTTTATTACTTTTTTCCATCTAGCACTCCTGTTCTTACAAGTAGTTTATTGAACTTCATAAATGTCAGCTTTTGCCGGAGTTTTGTAAGCAGCTTATGATTTAATATTTAATCAAAATTGAGCAGCCTATGTCTGTAATCAATCTGAGCCTGGAACACCAAATCCTCAAGCCCACAAGCCCCATGATCATCTAAATGCACATCTCTTTTTGAATCTTCCATTGTCCCACACCCTGTCAAATTTTCACAGGAACTGATTTTCTACATAACAGAAGGAGCCCAAGATTTATGTTGGGAGACCTGGGCTTTAGTCCCACCTATTTCTTACTAATTGTGTGACACTGGAAGGATGTGTGAACTCCTTGAAGGACAGGGACCATTTTAGTCATTGTATCCTCAGTACCTAGGACAGTGTCCAGAACGGAAGTACTCTTTGATTGAACTGCCTAATGCCCTCCAGATCGTCCTTTCCTCCTGCAAAAGGAAGGAGCTGGGCTAAAGGATCTCCAAGATCAATCAATCAATCAATAATTTGTTCTGTTTATTAAATACTTACTATATGCCAGGCAGGCACTGAATTAGGCTCTGAAGGCATAATAAATGAAACTATCCCTCACAAGCATAGTACACACACACACACACACACACACACACACACACACACACATACACACACACATTCACACTCACACACACGTGTATCATCTTTTTCTGTCCCTTTCTTATTCTCTCTCTCCCCCTCCCCTTCATATATATACACACACACATGTATATATACAGATATTATGTGTGTACATTATATATACCTACAGGCATATATGTGTGTATGTGGGGTAGGTGTGTGGTTGTATAACAAATCCAAATACAGTTAGGGAGGGAGGGAATTAACAGTTGAGACAATCATAAAAAAGCCATGTATAGAAGATGTTCTTGAACTGAGTTTTGAAAGGAGAAATTCTATTCTATGAGGTAGAAGCCAGGAGAGAATTCATTCCAAGTATAGGTGACAGCTAGTATTAAGGCTGTGAAATGGGAGATGGTGTGTCATGTGTGAAGAACCAGTTTGGCTGGGTCAAAGAGTGTGGGAGAGTCACATCCAAAGAGGCTGAAAAGGTAGGTTGGGGGCAAGGTTGTAAAAGACTTTAAAAGATAAACAGAGCAGTTTATGTTGGATTCCAGAGGTCATAGGAGGCCAATGGAATTTATCAAAAAGGGGGAAAAGCGCTTTGGTGGCAGCATGGAAGTTGGACTAAAGTGGGAAGGGAATTGAGAGAGATTGATCAATTAGGTGATTACAATCATCTAGGTGAAAGGAGATGAAGATCCGATCTATGTCAACTGTGTGAGTAGAGAAAAGGGACTGGATGTTTCAGGGGGTAGAAATGGCAAGATTTGACAATTTGTGGTGAGTGGGAATGAGGAGTCAAGGATAACTTAAGGTCATAAAGCTGGGAGATTAGAAGAAGGGCCCAGTGAACCAGGGAGAACACCCCTAGTTAGGGATTTGATCTGGATGATGAACCAACAAAGCCTCCTCTAAAATGAAATCCACCTTATTTAATACAAGCAGAAACTGGAAACCAAAATGCTTTGATGATTGCCCAAGCTAAGATGAAACCCCACATCCCCAGACTCTGACTCCAATGCTTTTTCTGCTATTACCACCTACCCCTTATGGAAATCATCATTTGCCCTCCATCCCAAGAATTTAAATAGGAATTTATTGAGCATTACACAAATACAAAAAAAATTAAAGTTATTTTTCTGGCAAACTCCAAAGAAAAATAAAATTTAGTGGAATGTTATAGAGAAGGGGTGTGGAGATTTGACTTCTTTTTATTTTTAAGACTGTCTAAGGCCTATGGCCATTATCATTACATTTTAAAATTCCTTGATTAATGAAAGCTTTAGCTGATTAAATATTAAAAGTAAACTGTGTGGTCCAAATAGCAGGATGACAGGAATTCCCACAGGCCAATTCTGTAAAAGCAAATTGGATAGCCAACAGCACCAACCAAACTCTATACCCTTTCCTTACACTTGGTTGACATCCCTAGCCTTCAGTAATATTTTGTTTCCCCTTTAAAACTGTACAAATAGGAGGAACCTAGAGTGATCATTTAGTTCCTTCCCCACCAGTTAGAATGCAGAGCAATGGAGTTGCTTTGTACATTAGGTGGGTTCCAGAAAAATAAGATAGGAAGTAAATTGAAATTTTGTCAATGAAATCCTATTTTGTCATTGATTAACATTATACAGTCAATAAAATCTGATTAAGCTTTCTGATGGATCATCACAAATAATAGTCCTGATTTATAGAATCAGAATATGTAAACTATATGCCATAGTTATAAAATTATTTTGTTCACAACAAGCCTGTTGTATCATTTCCCTGTAATTTTTATTGGTATTATCTTGGTCCTATTGTAGTCCTGGTTCTGCCATTATCTCCATAAACAGGACATTTTGCTGTCATCTGCCTCAGTTTCCGGATTTGTAAAATGAGAGATTTTGATTGGATGTTCTTTAAGGTCTTTTCTAGTACCAATATCCTATGATTTTTAAAATTTGATCTTTCTGCTAAGCATTGATGGTCTATAAACACCATATAAATGTACTAGAGGAGTGACAATTTTAGGAGACCTTCAGTGAGCCCCTTTTAAAAGTTAAGTTAATCACATGAAAACCAAATAATCACTGCTTTAATTAATCAGTTCTGTGAAAGTGGTTTCTGTACAGCAGGATCTGCTGTATTTGGGGGAGAATTTCCTGTTGAATACATGTCTATTTGACACCTATTCCCTTATACCCCAATTCTATGTCATCAAGTTAATGTCTTGACTTTTATTACATTTTGGTTCACTTCAATTATTGAGCAACTACCTTGTTCTAGGCACTATAGTATACCTTAAGGATACAAAAAAAGAATAATTCCTACTCTCAGGTAGCTAGTGTTCTATCAGGGAGAGACATCACGTATGAGTATATATATATATATATATGTATATATATATGTATGTATTTACATTTATATATATATACATATGTGAGTATATATATATATATATATGAACAGAATAAATTAGTATCCCCATAAAGAAAGACAATTAATACAAGGTAGTTTAAAGAGAGAGGACATTTGGGGTGGCTAGGTGGTGCAATGAATAGAGCACCAGCCCTGGAGTCAGGAGGACCTGAGTTCAAATCTGTCTCAGACACTTAATACTTACTAGCCATGTGACCTTGAGCAAGTCACTTAACTCCAATTGTCCTACCTTCCCCCCTCCAAAAAGAAAAAAAGAGAGGGAGGACATTAGAAATTGGTCATGATCAGGGAAGATTTCATGTAGAGGGTGGAACCTCAGTTGCATCCTAAAGGAAGTGAGGGTTCAATGAGGTGAAGGTGAGGAGGGAGGCATGAAAAATGGCCAGAACAAAGGGATGGTATCCTATGTATGAGGGACAATAGTATTAGTTTGTTTGGACTATAGAGTGTTGGAAGGGGGTGATGTGTAATAAACTTGGAAAAGTAGGTTGTGGGCAGGTTTTGAAGAGCTTTAGAAATCAGAGGAGTGATAGGGAGACATTGGAGTTTATTGAGGAGAAGAGTGGCACAGTTAGATCTGTTCTTCAGGAAAATCACTTTGGCAATTGTGTGGAGACAGTTCTGTGGAGAATAAATACAAATACATACAAAGTAATTAAATATAAGGTAGTTAAGGAGGGACAGTATTAGGAATGGAATTGAAATAGGATGGCTAGAATGGTAAGATACTTGAGGCATAGGGACCAATTCGGAACCCATTGCAAAAGGCCAAGTGAGAGGTGATGATATCCTGAGTGAGAGTGGTGGCCATGTGGGTAATGGGTATAGGACAGATATAAAAGATGTCATGACAGTTAAAAGGTTGAGATTTGGCCACTGATTGGTCATGAGGTGTGAAAGTCCAGGATGTCTGAGAAACTGGAAATATGGTGGCATACTTGTTGTTAGTGCTCATCCTTTGTTCTCAAAGAGGACCAATGACATCATGAAGATGATGCCTTGACTTGCACATGAAATGGAAAAAGGGAAGCTTTGAAGAAGGGGAGGTTGGTGGCATGACAAACGTTTATTAAATCTCTTCTTTGTTTGGAATACCGCATTGAGGGAGACATGAAGTTTAGATCAGACATGATTCTTGTTCTCCTGGAGGTTATAATCTAGAGGGAACATAACATAAGTGTAGATAACTATAATTCATGGTGGCACATGATAAATGAATTGAAGAGGTAAAACCAAAGGGTAGGGTAAAGTTAGAGAAGTGATTCCCAGTCTTAGAGGAAATGGCCCTTCTCCTTGTCAAGACAAATATTCTATAGTTATCACTTCCACATCAAGACTTTCTTCATCAAGGTTTCCATATATTACAGGCTGGCATAAGAAATGAAATGGAAATTTGGGGGGAATTTTGTGGAAGCTGTAGATGACATGCAAAGGCCAGCAGACACCATAGAAAAAGTTTAGAAACTCAAAAATGTATAAAATACATTTATAGTATCATATCATAGCAACATATTTTATCTTTTATTATCATAATAGTTCAGACTTCTTTTCTGGTATGAAGGGAGAGCCAAAAAACTTTATGTTCACTTACCAGATCACAGTGGTGCTATGCCTTTAACCCCAAAATGTGGAAGGGACAATTGTACTTATGTCCATGATCCCATCCCCTTCTGCCTTCTCTGGAACTTTCTGCTTTCTCTCTCTGTCTCTGTCTCTCTCCTCCCACTCTTTCTCCCTAATTTTCAATGTCTCCATATCTATTGGTTTCTTGTCTGCTACCTACAAATTTGTAGCCCCTTAAGCTATCAACTTTATGTGTTTTTCCTAGGGTTATCGAACAAACTCCTAGAAAAAACTATCTACAGTCTTTCTACTTTTTTACCTCTCACTCACTTCTCAGCACCTTATGTCTAGTTTATATAATCAGAAACTACTTTCTCTTGAGGCAGCTACATGGACAAGTGAATAGAGCACCAGGCTTGGAGTCAGGAAAACCTTAGTTCAAATCCAGCTTCAGACACTATGTGATCCTGGGCACTTAAGTAACTCAACCTCTGCCTCAGTTTCCTCAACTATAAAATGCAGATAATGACAGCACCTACCTCCCAGGGTTGTTGTGAGGATGAAATGAGGTAATATTTGTAAAGTAGTCAGTACAGTGTTTGGTACATAATAGGCACTGTATCGTTGCTTTTGCCCTTTTCTCCCTCTCACTAAAATCATGGATGCTCTCTTTATTGCTAAAGTCAAGCCTTATCTTCCTTGACCTCCTACTTCCTTGACAGTATTTGGCACTTGACCATCCTTTCCTTCTGGATATTGTCTCCTCCCTGAATTTTTTGATACTACTCTTCCTACCAGTCTTAGAGAGCTTTCTTAGTCTGCAGGGTTATCATCCACAACCACTCCTATGTGTGGGTATATTCCAGAGCTCTGTTTTGGACCCTCTTCCTCTGTCCTCTCTCTATACTCTCTTAGTAATCTCATCAGCCTATGTATGCTCTCCTCGACTCTTTTCTCCTCCCTCTACCATTTACTTAGGGCCCTATTAGTATTTTCAATGCCTTAAATTATTTACCATTAATGGATTATTAAACACTGGTTTCCTAATGGACTATTATTGACCTGGAAAATGGCAAATTGTTGACTGTGGTTTAGTTGTGCTGTGAAAGAAAACTTTGCTTGGCAGAGGAAGTCATTAATGATTACATCCTCTCACCAAACCAATGAGCATGTCCACTGAGCGTGATACCTCTTGTTCTATGGAATTCCAAATTCTTTTTTTTATCCTTCAGCAGAGCATTTTAATGTTTTCAGTCCCCCCCCCCAAAATAATTTCTTTTACTGTCATTATAACTAGAATTTTACCATTAGAGATTTATTCATACTATTATAGATTTAGAGCAAGTAGGAGCCTTAAAGGTAATTTCATCTAATCTTTATTTTACAGAGGAGAAAACTAAAGTTTAGAGATGACATGACTTACTAGTAAATGACCATAGCTAGAAGGGACAGGAGCTGGAATTCAAACCCAGTTCCTCTGAATCCAAAGTCAGCAATGTTTCCCCTGCCCCATGCTTAGAGTACAGTGGGCTGCTGCAGGTAGGAAAGGTTTCCCCTCACTAGGGGTACCCAAATTAAAGACTTGGTTGGTCATTTTGGGGGAGATTACAGAGAACCCTAATTCAGGTATGCATTGAATCAGAAGGCCTCTCAAGTCTCTTCTGACTCAGAGATCTTAGTGATTCTCTGAAAGCTTTTTGGCCACCAAGAAATCCTAATTAAAAAGAAAATTCCTCTGGCATCAGGAAACTTAAACCCTTAACAATGAGTACCTTAGAGGACAGAGGATGAGAAAAAAAACAGATTAAAATGAGATACATGAGGGACTCAGGGGAGGGGAATGCTGGAAGGAGGAAAAGGGCATAGAGAGAAATTGTAGACTTGGGGTATCTAAGCTGGAAAGGATCTTAAAAGTTAACCATCTTACAAATGAGGAAACTGAGACCCAGAGTGGTGAAATGAATTTGTCCAAGGTTATACAAGTAACAAGTGGACTTGCCAGGATTTGACCCAGGCTCTCTGTTTTGAGATGAAAGGTTCTTTCTGCTATACCAGGAGGTAAGAATGTGCCAAATACAAACTTCCCTTAGGGTAATTTAGTTGAGACGTTGCCTGGCTTAGGCTAGATTCTATTAGTGCCTGGAGTTAGTGCCTCATGTTCCTGAGTTCAAATCTGACCTCAGACACTCACTAGCTGTGCGATCCTGGGCAAGTCACTAAACTCTGTTTGCCTCAGTTTCCTCATCTGTAAAATGAGCTGAAGAAGGAAATGATAAACCACTTTAGTATCTCTGCCAAGAAAACACCAAATGGGGTCACAAAGAGTCAGACACAATTGAAAAATGAAAGAACAACAATGAAGGGGTCAGGCACTGTGCTCAGGACTTTTCCTAATAGATCAGCTAAATGGCATGTTCTATACCTCCTCTCCTCCTTCACCTTTTGGTTATGCCGCTCATCTACTTTTCGTAGTTCATCTGGGTTCCCTCAGCTTCATGTTGTCCCTGAATTCAGACAGTACAGAGGAAAAACAATAGCAACAAAACCAACTCACATGTAAGACTGGGTACGACTGCCATTCAATAATACCATGGGAATGGAAACTCAGTCAATCAATTAACATTTATTAAGTGACTAGGGTCCTACCATTATCTTTAACTTGTGCTTCTCTACTCTGTTTTCAACTTGAGGGGAAAATGTCATGTTTTTGTTGGTGGTCAATTATGTCCAACACTTCATGACCACATTTGGGGTTTTCTTGGCAAAATTGGAGTGGTTTGCCATTTCTTTCATCAGCTCATTTGACAGATGAGGACACGGAGGCAAACAGGGTGAAGTGACTTGCCCAGGATCACATAGCTAGTAAGTGTCTGATGCCAAATTTGAACTCAGGAAGATGAGTCTTCCTGACTCCAGGCACTCTATCACCAACTGCGTCCCCTAGACTATAGGTATATGGAGCATTCAGGAGGACCAGCACCTCTGGTATGAGGGCTAAGGGAGTCATTTTCAGGGCTGCTTACCCATTTGATTCACTCAACTCTCACCTGTGGCTCCAAGAAGCTGTTGTATTTGCGGTGGCCACACTCCAGGAAGCCATCTTGGCAGATGGGCTAATCCGGGTGAGGGTAACCAACAGAACTTAAAGCCATCAGTGAGTTAGGGGGATGCCTACCCCGTGTATGTGGAGACTTTTCTCAGCACAATGGGTGGATGACAACAATTTGCTGGAATGGGCGAATGAGAACAATTTGTTCTGACAGCCATGAAGGCAGCTGGAGCAGGAACTGTGGAGTGCTCAGAGCTCTCTTAGACACCAAAGACTCTGAGATCCCCCACTACATCCCCAGTCAGCACCTGCCATCTTGACTTTTGTCTACTCCTGGACTTCGATGACTTGGGAAGAGAGAGGGAGGCTGACAACTTTGTGCAACTCTGCCTCTCTTATGTCTAATTCACCAGCAGGTCAAGACATCACCTGTGATGTCATTGGTCTCTTTAAAACGAAGGACAAACAACATTAAGTGACTACCATGGGCCAGGCACTGTGCCAATTACTGAGGATACAAAGAGAGTCAAAAAGCTAGCTCTTGTACTCAAGGAGC
>NW_027186296.1:33268695-33274135 GCF_028583685.1 Petaurus breviceps papuanus | reverse complement strand
TTTTGTGCCTTGAAATACAGTTTACATCCTAGAGTAAACATGGCAGCATGTCTGTCCATAGTCTGGAGGGGGGAAGATGTTGGGAAACAATGTTATATACAAGATGGGCTTCTTTCATAGGTAGGACAACTGCCCAGTGACATGATTTGAGGGGCATCTCTGGTAAAATGGAAAACACTGGATCTAGAGCCAGAAGATTTGTGTTCAAATCTTACTGGTGACATGTAGCACCTGTGTTACCTTGGGTAAGTCACTTAGTTTACTTGGACCTCAGTTTTCCTCAGCTATAAAATTAAGGGATTGGATTAGATTGTCTAGGGAGGGCTTGCAACTCCAGAGCTATGGTCCTTTGATGAAAAATCTCTCTCCAATCAATGAACCTTGGATTCTGAAATTTAGGCCATCTTTTTTGGAAAAAAAAAAAGAAATAAACTTTTTGGTAATGGGATGGAAGAGGGTTACTTTAAGTCTATTGACACTTTCTCATTAAGTAATTACTTCTCCAAATTAGCTTTTGAACAACAAGGATCTGAATGGATGGGACATAAATGGATATTTTGATTGGGGAAAGGATTTGGGAAAGAACCTGGAGTCACTGGGAGGGCAGACAGGGGGCAACCTGAGAGTACAGAATATTCAGTACCAGGGTGGTGTCAAGCATCAGAGTGAGGCAATGTCTTGCTAACTTACTGCTGGCATAAAATAATGTTACCTTGGATAGAGAATTCATGTGAAATAAATTGGCTGTTATTTTCCTTTGGAGTGGGGGCTCCATGACTTTTTGCTGATGTGGTCTAACTTCAGACCACAGTTACACAATGCTCATCCTATTTCCTGCTGAGCCCATTGGATTTGGTTAGTCTGTGAACCCATTACTGGGTTCTAACTGCTTTGGATCCCTGGGTTCCTCCATTCCCTGCTAACTAGAGGAAGGATGAATCTTCTCTTTCTTCCCCTTTTTCTGCTCCCAAAGTACCTGGGGAAGGCCTACAAAAGAGGAGAAGTCTACAATAGGAATAGGGATAGAAACTGGACCCATGATTTCATTAGTATTGGGAACTCCCCAGGCAGAAAACTCCCTCTACAATTTCAGGATGAAACCATCTCTGTAATTTATAATCTTAGAGGGCTGCTTAAAGTTCTAGGAGGTTATATGACTTATATGGCCTCAAGGCCACATGTGGCCCTCTAGGTCCTCAAGTGTAGCCCTTTGACTGAATCCAAATTTTACAGAACAAATTCCCTTAATAAAAGGATTTGTTCTTAAAACTTCTGTGGCCTTGAGGTCACAGGTTCCCCACTCCTGGCACTGAGATTTATACATTTCATGGTTGATTTTTTTTTCCTAATATGTCCCTTCCCCTCTTTTTTTTTAAAAATAAGCTTTTTTAATTGACATTTTCTGTTTCTTACATTATTGTAATTATCCCAAGTATCCCTCCCCTTCTCCCTCCCAGAGAGCCATCATATGTATATATATATGTGTGTGTATGCATATATACATACACATATATATGCATGTATATATGTGTATGGGAGGAGTGTGGGTATAGCATAAAATATACAGTATTTTTAGAGAGAGAAAAAAATCAACATACCTTACTGATACATTAAAAAAGTAAAAACCAATGTGCAATGTGTAACACCTGTAGACTATCCCCTCCCATCTACAAAGGGATAGATTGAAGGTGTCTTCTCATATCTCTTTGTTCAAGTCCTGTTCGATCTTTATCATTTTGTTACAATTACTTTTTTTTTACATTTACTTCTTTTTTTAAAGCAATCAGGGTTAAGTAACTTGCTCAAGGTTACAAGGCCAGTTATTTCTGGGTGTGGTGCTGAGTATCTGAGCCCAGATTTGATCCTCAGGTCATCCCAACACTGGAGCTGGTGCTCTTACTTGCTGTGCTACCTGGCCGCCCCTTACATTTACTTTTGATTTTCTGGTGTGTTGTTATTCCTCAAATAAGTTGTTGTAGTTTCTGTGTATATTGTTTTCTTGCTCTGCTTATTATACTCTCCATCAATTCATATAGATCCTCCCCTATTTCTTTGCAAACATCACACACATAATTTCTTTCAGCACGGTAATATTCCCTTACATTCACTTACCACAATTTCTTCAGCCATTCCCCAATTGATGGATATTTACTTTGCTTCCAATTCTTGGGTATCACAAAAAGTGCTGCGATATTTTAGAGAGTATATGGGGATTTTCTTTTTATTGATGGCTTCCTTGGAATATAAACCAAGTAATGGAGTCATTGGTTCAAAGGGTATTGACATTTTGGTCACTTTGCATAATTCCAAATGCTTTCCAAAATGGTTATATCATTTCACAGATCCACCAATAATATATGAGTATATGTCAGTATCCTTTGACCATTTATATCTTGGATACCAAATACTTTTCAGAGAAATCTAATACAAAGATTCCCCCCCCCTTTGATTATTTCTTTCTTATCTTAGATGCATTGATGTCTATGCAAAAGTTTTTCAGTTTTGAGTAATCACATTTATGTATTTTATCTTTTGTCATTGCCTCTGTCTCTTGTTTGGTTAAGAATACTTCTCTTACCCATAGCTTGCGAAAAGTTGTGAGAAGCATATGATCTATTTCTCTTTTAAATTTTTATAGTATCATCTTTTTTTAATAAGCAATCAGGGTTAAGTAACTTGCTCAAGGTTACATGGCCAGTTACTTCTGGGTGTGGTGCTAAGTATCTGAGCCCAGATTTGATCCCCAGGTCATCCCAACACTGGAACCAGTGCTCTTACTCTCTGAGCCACCTGGCCACCCCTATATAGTATCATCTTTAACATTAAAGAAATTAATTTTGGTAGTATTTTCATTTTTATTATATTGGCACAGTCTAGCCATATGCATTGGGTATTCCTGTAGCTATTTTAAGTTTTTTTTTTTTTTAATTTCCTTAAGGAGTCCATTGTAATTGAGTCTTTACAAGACTTTTGTATACTTTGGTAGGTTGACTCACAGATATTTTATACTTTTGTAGTTATTTGGAATGGAATTTCCCTATTACTGCTGCTTGTGTTTTGTTATTAGTATAGAGAAATGCTATTGATTTTTGAGGATTTATTTTGTAGCCTACAACTGTGCTGAAGCTATTAATTGTCTCAGTATCTTCATTGATTTCTTAGGATTTTCCAAGTAAGTCACATGTCATCAATGAACAAATATAGTTTTAGCTTCTCTTTACCTATTTTTATGCCTTTACTTGTTAATTGTTTTTCTTATCTAATTGCTCTTGCTCGCATTTTCAAAACAGTATCAAATAATAGTGGGGAAAGTGGGTATTCTTGCTTCACTACTATATTTATAGTGTACTCATTGCAAATCATGCTTACTTTTGTTTTTAGATAGATGTTTTTTATGTTATTAAAAAGACGTCCTCTATGCCTAAACTTCATAGCTTTTTTTTTTAACATAAAAGAAGGTTGTACCTTGTCAAAAGCTTTTTCTGCATTTATTGAGATGATCACACGGTTTTGGATGTTCCAGTTTTTAATATGATTCATTATGCTGATTGTTTTCCTAATGTTGAACTATCCTTGCATCCTTGGTATAAATTACACTTGATCATAATCCCATCAAACAGACTACAGTGGTATATCCAAGAAATCATTCCTTATGATCAAGTCAGTGTTCATTAATGATATTGGCCTATAGTTTTTTTCCATTCCTTTTTGTAAAGTAAAATGTGTCCTTTGTCCTGATTGTAACCTCTGAATAATCTACTCATCAGTTCTTTCCCAGGCTATCAATTCAGAATTGCTAACACAATTTAGTACAATTTCCTAAATTTGCTTTTTCAAACCTGATACTTCAGAGACTTTCAATTTCTATTTACCCTTTACTGTTTCTTCCTTTACCTAAACTCTGTACGTGATATAAGAATCTAAATCAGTATTGATCAGTTTTGGAACAGTCTTCAGATATGCGTTGCTTGAGATGTATAATTTTGAAAAAAACTCCTTGCATCAGTCTTTGGATCTGTCTGGGTTCCTGGTAGCATAAACTAGGTCCTTAGTTAAGGGTCTCTAAGCGACAGATAGAGATGGTCCAGCTCCCTAGTCATGCAGAACTAGATAAAGTTTTCTCATAATTCTCACAGTTGAATAAAGTTTTGTCACAAAGCAGAAATTGGACTAGAACCATAATTGAACAGAAAGGGAACTGAGCTAGCTCCAGAATTCAGTCATAAGATGGATTCAGTGTGGTTCACTTAATTCCCACAATTCCCTCAGTTTCTCCCTTTGATTCATGGGAGAGATGGCCAGTCCCCTGCCCCCCAAAGATTAGTTATCTATAAACCAAATTTATAAGGTTTTTAATGTGTTGATGTTCTCTTATCAACATTATGCATCAAGAAAGACCACTGGGAAGTAACTTCTCTCATCACTTAGTACAATAGCTAACAGTCTAAGAATAGTAATGATGATATACAAACTTTGTTAAATAAACTCTATAGGTAAACTAAGTCGGGTTACAGAATGAACTACTTAGAAGGCTCATAGTAGACTAATTTTGAGAGGATTGATTTACATACCACAAGAAAACTGAGCAAACATAAACACATGAAACAAAAGACCAAAACAATTCAATGATGATCATCATATTAAATAACACCAAGTTTCCTTGTAACCCACTCCCTACATCCTTTTAATCATCACATTTTATCTTGAGTTCCAGATGTCCCATGTGGTCATCTGGTCCCTGGAAATATCTTCTCTTGAACATTCTGGAATTCTGGAATAGGCCTCATTCTCAGAACTGCTCTCAAAGGGCTCTGCTTCTCTGGTTCCAAATAACTTGTAGAGATTCACAGTTAATTCTGCTAAAATCTTGTTGCAAGAAGACTTAATACAGTTTTAGGATAGCTTCCTAAATTTGGTTTCCAAACCTGATAATCTCAGTTTGTATATAGCCCTTGATATTTCTTTCTTTACCTAAACCCTGTACCTGATAAAAGAATCTTTTTTTTTAAAGCAATTGGGGTTAAGTAACTTGCTCAAGTTTACATGGCCAATTATTTTGTGTGGGTGCCAAGTATCTGAGGCTGGAACCGATCCCAGGTCTCCTGATGCCGGGGCTGGTGCTCTTACTCACTGTGCCACCTGGCCTCCCCGTGATAAAAGAATCTTGAAAAAAAAAAAAGAAGAAAAGAAAAAAAACCCTGCAAAATACTCTCTCTCTCTGTCGTTTCAATCCTGGCCACATTGGGATTCCATAGATAGAGTCAGATACTCAAAGAAAGTAAAACTCTATTCTGGTTCGTAGCTACATTTGTGGCATTATAAATGAATTAGACATTCCAAATTATAGTAACTGCTAAAAGCATCTTGGTAAATTTTGGTGCTTTGGAGATTAAGGAGATTGCAGATTAATCATTAAGGAGTTTGGAGATTAATCATTTTA
>NW_027186296.1:33250674-33268685 GCF_028583685.1 Petaurus breviceps papuanus | reverse complement strand
TATTGATATATTTTGTTTTGGTATGATAAACACTTCCCAACAAACCTCCAAACAACCTACCACCCCCCTCCCCCTGCCCCCAAACACACACACACACACACACACACACACACACAATTTCCTGGAAATACACAAGACTGTTGAGACCCTCTCATAGCAGTGATTACAACTGATAGCGCATGTCACATTGCATTCTTGCAGTTCTCTGGATTTTTTTTAAAGACAGATTTTATTTAATTTTATTTTTGCTTTTTGGAGGGCAATTGGGGTTAACTGACTTGCCCAAGGTCACACGGCTAGTTTTTGTGTTAAGTGTCTGAGGCTGGATTTGAACTCAGGTCCCCCTGACTCCAGGGCCGGTGCTCTACTAGCTGTGCCACCTAGCTGCCCCGCAGTTCTCTGGATGTTAATAGAAAGGAAGGGTCTATTCTTTAACCTTGATGTTATAGTACTATTACTGTCTGTTTTACCTGACCTAAATTTTCTTGCCTTTTAATATTGTTATTATTGACATTGCTACAATTTCAATTATATCCATCAAGGGTATAGGCTCTGGGAACCCCCTTGAACTCTCCTTGAATCTTCCTATTTGATCTGGTGTTTGCCTGAGACCATAAGCTTTCCATTATTGCTATGCCCAAATTTCTTTTACCCTTAATTTAGCCTAGCCATCCATTGTCTGTGATTTACAGCCACTTCACCTACTTCCCACCCTTAATCCCATTCTGATGGCTCTTGGAGTCTGACCTCTAGTCACCCCAGTCCCATTAAGATCCTCCTTAGACTCCTCCTCAAGATCCTCCCTGGACCCCTCCTCTTATCACCCCGATTACTTGGCCACCCCTATATCCCTCCCATAGTCTTTCTGTTTATAAGATCCATCTTGCCTCCATGAAGGTGCTCAGATTCAATCTGATCCAGATTCAATCTAACTCAAATTCAATCTGGCCCCCTGGCATTAGCAATACAAATGCTGATTCCTCAAGAGTCTACCAATGGTGAGATTTCTTAAGAATCTGACCAATATGGTGGATTTTTAAGAAAGTTTGTTTTTCTTTGGCTGAAAGAAGGCTTGAGTAAATTCATTCTGGCAGGACCTGGCATGTCAATATTTTGGGGTCCTAAGCACCCTTAAACCTCAACACCTGTTTGGCTCTGCATCCACTCTTCATCCCTTCATACAAATTTTGACACATTTCTCTGAGTCCTTCATATTCATAACTTTGTGTAATCCAATAACATTATAATGAATTCCTAAGCTGCAGTTTGTCCAGTCATTCTCTGATTGCTGGGCAAAGTTCTCTGTTTCCAGATTTTTGTTGCCACAAATAATGATAGTATAAATGTTTCTGAATGTATGTGTCTTTTCCTGATGTCATTAACTTTCTCGATACATAAACCTGTAATGGAATCTCAGGGTGAAGGACTGTGAACAATTCAGTAAATTTGCTTGAATTGTTGGACCAAGAAGCAGCCTTACCAGCACTGAATTATCCTGCCTAATTTACCATAACCCCATCAATACTGAATTTTCTGATCATTCCCAGCATTACTCATTATATGGATATGAGGTAAAGACTTAGAATTGTTTTGATTCATTTTTCTTTGATTATTAGTGATTTTCAACAACTTTAAAGATAATTGCTCATTGTTATTTACAAGATTCTTATTTGATCCAGATCCTGAGCACCAGTTACAGGGCAGTACATCCCTATTTGTCTCTGTCTCTCTGTCTCTGTGGATTTGGCTACATCTTAGCTTTCTAAAAATGATTTTCTCCAATCTTCAAATAGAGATATGAGAGTCTAGGACCTGATCAGGTATATCTTGCCATCAATATTGCCCTTCCACAGTTTTCTTCCTCTTTGATGCTAGTCAAGAAAGATATAGATACCTTTCCCTCTCTCTCTTTTCCTTCCTTCTTTTTTTACCCTCCTTCCCTTCTTTTTCCTCCTCCCCTCCTTTCACCTTTTTTTGCTTTCCTTTCCTGCTATCCACTGTGCTTCTGATCCTAATTCTAAACAGAATATCTATTTTCCTGAAAGAGCTCCAAATGACCTCACCAATTTGAATTTTAGGAATTGTACCAAGGACAATTGTTTCAAGGATTGCTTTAAGTATTGCATAACCATATTACTGCTCTCTGTTCTTAAGCTGTTCTTTGAATGTTCTTTTCTTCCCTATGAAGAATATTTGAATTTTTTGAAAGGTGACTTTGATACATAGCTCAAGACCAAATGTGACCAAAGACTGGGCATAGCTCACCTTATCAGGCTGCTTTGTAGGGATTAGAACTGAGATGAAGGACTCTTCATGTTCTTGACCTACCATAGGCTAGAGTACCTGCACTGAGGTGGGCTAGAACCCATTCTTCATATGCACTGCAGAGAATCAACTCTAAGAATTAACCCAGGGCTGGCTTGCCATGCCTTGATATGTAAAATGATTCTTGGCTCCACATCCAGAGGCTCTTCCTTTTTACACATACTCACTCAGCAGATACACAACCAATGACCCACACTGTTTGCTCTCAACACTCATCAATCAGCAACCACACAACAAAGACATTGACACACGATCCCTCATTGACAAATGTGTTAAAGTGGAAATGGTTCCAGGCATCCACAGTCTGTCCTTCTTCACTCTCAGCCACTCTGCCATCACCACTCAGAGGCTGGCCTGCCACCATGTGATAACCAGCAGTCAAGAACCATCTTGATCACTCTTTTATAGCCCTGAGGATAATCCTTGATAGCAAACAGCTGTGCACATGACTTCTCCCTGACTCATCCATGTACGTATCTTCACTTAAGACTTCTCTTAATTCTTTGTCCCTTCATGGTGGGCATTGTGTGTGTGTGTGTGGGGGGGAGGTGGGTTATGCACTCCAGTCCCTAAAGTCATATGATCTCTCTTTCCATGATTCACCAGCTCTTTTCTGGAGGATTTGCCTGAAATAAATTTTACTACCTAGATCTTCCTGATTGATTTGGCTCTCAATGGTAAAGTTATCCCATCCACCTATGCTTTTCCAAGTCTCAGGCCCTGTGGTCAAGGTCGTCAGGAATCTATGGACTGGGATCTCTACACTGTGTTCAGCATGGCTTCTTCTTCCTGAATTAATTTATCTGTCATTCTGAATTTATGCTCCTTGTTGATTCTGCCATGGCTCATAGTTGTTGAGAGTGAAACAGTGGGCAAGTGTAGCTGGCAGAGACAAAGTAGGGAACTACAGACCTTTTAGACTTCTAAGTTATAGGTTTCAATCACTTCTATGCTTCAGATTGATGAGTCATTGGTTCAAATTTTGTTCCTTTCTCCCAGTGTATTCCGTGTCTTTAGTTACCAAAAAAATGCAGATAATACTGGAATATCAACATATTTTCATTGGAAAGCAGAATAGTTGATCTCTGGGAGTGGAGTGGCAGCAGTTTTTGGCAATACATCTCATGAAGGTACCGGACTTCCTCCCATGCTGCAACTGCCTGCAGCCAGCACATAAAATCTAGAAGATTCAGGGCTTCCATGCTGGTGTTTGAAGTCTGGCCAATCATATTGCTATTGCAAATGACTGTTTTTGAAGCAGTGAGAGATAGAGAATTAAAATGAAACCTCAGCATGGCAGAGTGGAGTGACTATGGCCATGTGAAGGCACTCAGGTCGTTTTCCTTGTTTATTTCTATGAGTGTTCTTTTGAATTGTGTGTGTCCCTGGGGAGGTCTTATGTGCCAGACTGTACTGTCAAACTGCCTGAGGTCTCAGATTCAGAGAATAAAATAGGAACATGACAGTGAGGAATCTGTCTTACTAAGTCCACAGGAGCTATGTTTTTGAAAGCCTTTTCTGGGCCAGGCTCTCTCCCTTGGGGAAAGTTGGAGTTGGAGGTTTTGGTACTCTGATAGCAGAGTCAATCTAACCCCATATGCACAGGGAACTGATGACTGGATGAATGAATTAGTGGAGCACTGGAGAAAAGCATTGTTGAGTTCGTATTTTTGCCTGAAACCAATCTTGGTCTGAGGCTACAAGAAGTCATCTACAATATTCTCTCTGTCTCTTTGTCTCCATCTCTGTCAGGCAGACAACTAGAATTTATTAAATGCCTACTATGTGTCAGGCACTGTGCTAAGCTCTGGGAATGCTTTTCAGTCATGTTCAACTCTTTGTGACCCCATTTTTGGGTATTTTCTTGCTAAAGATGCTGAAGTATTTTGCCATTTCCTTCTCCAGCTCATTTGACAGATGAGGAAACTGAGGCAAACAGGGTGAAGTGACTTGCCCAATGTCACACAGTAAGTATCTGAGGCCAGATTTGAACTCAGGAAGATTAATCTTCCCGACTGCAGCCCTGGCACTCTATCCACTATGCCACCTAATTGCCCTCTGGGAATATAAAGAAAGGCGAAAATCTGCTGTCCAGGAGCTCATAGACTCATGACAGAAACAACACGTAAATAATTATGTACAAACAAGACATATCTCTTTTAGGCTCTGTCTGTCTCTCTCTCTGTCATTCCCTGTTTCTGTCTCTCTGACTGTTTCTGTCTCAGTCTCTATCTCTCTTTGTCTCTAGCTTTCTGTCTATTTTTGTCTCTTTGTCTTTCTATGACTGTTTCTATTGCTGTCTCTGTGCTTTATCTCTCTGTCTCAGTCTCTAACTGTATTTTTGTCTTTATCTCTCTGTTTCTGTCTCTCTCCAGTTCAATTCTATATATTTATGGTCTGTAGCTTATAATCTTAAAAAATTTCCCAGTCATCAAGAGGCTTGGTGTCCAGTATGACATAGCCAATCTTTGTCAGAGTGCAATTTGAATTCTGGCTATTCTGACTCCCACTCCAGCTCTTTATTCATTATACCATGCTGCCTCTTGGCTTTTAATAGTAGAAGGTTGAATAAGCTGACGTCTAACGTCCTCTGAAGCTTTAGGAGTCTAGATGAGGAGAATGATGTTGTTGTACATAATCTCTTATATGCAAAAATGGAAATATCCACTGGCCTTGAACTTCTGGTGCCATTGTGGTCTGTGCTAAGTGGAAATTTCCCAGCCCATTTATGTCTCAAGTTCCACATTACCTCATCTCTAGGCTTTATTTACCAGGGGAAAGGTAGCACACTAACTCCTGCTCAATGGAAGCCAGAAATACGTCTGGAAAATGTACCTCTGGGTTAGATTAATTCTACATAGATTTATAGAATGTTAGAATGCAAAGAAATCTGAAAGATTATCTATTCCAACCACCTCATTTGGCATATGACAGAATTGAGTCCCGAAGAGTTTGCCCAATGACACATTTCCAGCTACTTCTTGAAAGAACATGGGCTAGAGCCCAGGCCTTTTGCATCCTGCTCTGGGATCCGTTTCTACGATACCTTACCCCAATTGTCCAATATTCTTTTTTTATTTAGTTTATGCCAGACATTAGATTTAACTCTCACAGTAGCCTGAACCCTAGACTATTCTGGGAAATACCGTATGGGAGAAAAGAATAACAATAATACTTACTATTATTATATCATCTTCCTTCTTGCTACCATTTTTTTCAAAGTCTTCTCACATCCCATTTGATTCTCATACCAGCCCCTATGACATTTGTTGTTATTGTTGTTCATCCTTATTTCTGCCAAGAGATCAATAACAACAGGAGGGTGATGTCATAACTTGCAAATAAATTGTATTCAAGTGAGGCAGGGCCGTGCAAAGTCACCAGTCTCACTATCTCCTCCAGAGTTATCTAAATCCGGTGGCAAGACACGGGTCAGGACAACTGGAGATGGCCCTGATGCAGTGGGAGATCTTGACCTTTTTAAGCTAAGGTCTTTCCCAGGTCTCAGGTAGTCTGAGGCAACACCCATTCAGTAATTAAAGACTAGGTAGGAATTGAGGTAAAAGATAGTCTACCCAAAAGATAGCCTTCCCAAAAGAATCAATCAGGGAAGGGAAGACCCTTAGAGCTTCTGGCCAAAACAGAAACCAATTGCTATGTACACTTATTCTGAGCCATCAACACCAAAACAATGAGCAATGAGGTTTGGGCTGGGACCAATTATTGACCAATCAGGTAGGACAGGTTTTATAAGGAAACTGAGACACAGAGTTTAAGTTAATTGGTTAATGTGGTAGTACAAGGTGGTTTTTTTGGAAGAACCACCTAGAAATCAGGTCTCCTAACATCTAGATCTTCCTTCATCCTATTATATCATAACCTGCACTGAATGGCAGGGCAATGGGAACAACTACTGAAGGTCTTACTGAATGAGTAACAGAATTTACATCAGCTTAGTTCCTCGTGGCTGTATTTCTGTGCAGAGGGCATTTTTGTGCACTATAATCTATAATAATCTCAGAGGGAAGGCACTGGGGTGGATGGGGGTGGGGGGTGGGGAAAAGCTTCCCACAGAATCTGGGATCTGAACTGAGTCTCAAAGGAAGCCAGGGAAGCCAGGAGGTAGAGATGAGGAAGAAGAGCATTTCTAGTATGGGGAACAGTCAGTGAAAAGACATGAGAGTCAGGAGACGGCGTAAAGAAATGGCGAGTAACCCAGGGTGACTGAATTATAACAGTTGAGAGGCAAATATAAAGACGACTGTAAAAGGGAGGACAAGGCCAGATTGTGAAGGGCTCTTAATGCCAAACAAAGGAATTTTAAATTGCTTTTAGAGGTAATAGGGAGCCACTGAAGTTCATTGAGTAAGGAGGTGACATGGTCAGACCTATACTTCAGGAAATTCACCTTGACAACTGAGGGAAGATGGACTAGAGTCCAGAGACTTGAAGGAGGAAGACCATCCAACAGTCTATTGAACTAGTCAAGGAGTGAGGTGATGAGGGCCTGCACCAAGGTGGTGAGCACATGAGTGGAGAGAAAGGGACATATATGAGAGATGTTGTAAAAGCAGAAACAATTTGACAACAGATTGGATGTGCCTCAACAGGCAACATTGGTTTATAGGCCATTTGATATAGTGAATACAAGTAGGAAACTTGAGTTCTGTTTGTAACTCTGTCACCAGATCACCCGGGGACCTAGGACAAATCACTGATCTTTTATGGGTCTCAGTTTCCTCATCTGTAAAATGAATACTGACTCTCAGGAGCAAGGGGGTGAGAGGGGCTGTTTATTCCAGTATGTGTCTAAGGGGTGTTGATAACAAGATGATGCTGACAGGTGCTGGTGAATGGAGAGGAGGCTGAGTGGACAGCATACTTCTTAAAAAATGAATGGGAGCAGACCCTTCTCATACATAGCTGAGAGTGGGCTGTCCTGCCAGAGACCAGAACCGAGACCACTGAGAATACTTGAATAGATGCACCATAGCTTACTGAGCCCTGGTCTCTAATGTGTCACAAAGTGACAGCTCAGAGTTGGAAGAAAGCTGATACCTGGGCTTTATCTGAAGACCTCTAATGAAGGAGAACCCACTCACTCTGGAATAGCTTGAATTGTGAGGAAGTTTTTCCTTTGCATCAAGCCTAAATCTGTCTCTTCACTTCCATTCATTGCACCTAATTCTGCCCTAATTCTTTTTCTGTGCTTTTCCCTGTGCACATCAGATTTCCCTAGGATGTTTCCATTGTGGGCTGACCCAGTAGTGAGATTGAGCAGGATGGGCATAGATAAAGAAGCCAGTTGAGGTCAGAAGGTGTTGGACAGCTACATCAGCCATGGTGTTGTGGCCTGTTTTCTCTCCCCTTGTTCCATCACTGTGGCGAGTGAGTCTGTTGATGGGCATCTCTGTTGGTGTAGAATCTTGGCTGCTGCTTCTCCAGAACTCATATATGACATGGACTGGAATTGGAGCCAATAGGGATGAAGACTGGGTTCAGTTCCAGCCTGGAATTGCCTTTCTGAATGCTAATATCTGAACTTTCTCTTGATTTCTCATCCCTAGAAATAGGGGCCCAACAGAGCATTGGATATGTGGTGACAGTTTCACTAAGGAAATCTGTGAGCTCAAGTATCAAATTTGTGAGATTCTTTAACCTGCCCCCCCTAGCTAGGGGAAATACAAGGTCTTTCACTAAAACCCATAGTGTTCTGGTTCCTCCCCTGCCGCAACAAACACTGCCACATTATAATGCCATTATAACATATCCACTCCTGGTTCCAGATGACTGATCACCTTTCTGCCCTTGTCTTTTATAGTAGGGATCCCTAGCATTACATCATCCTTCCCCGGACTCTAGGCATGAAGAGGTTAAAGTATTTAAGACGGTAACAGCCTGAGAGAAATCTATGGAACAAGTAGGAATTTTATTATCCAAACCATCCTTTCCTGGCAGATGAATGCTCTTGCAGCTGTAATTGTGTTGACAAATAGTGATCAGTTAGTTTAATTACATGGAAAGTACAGCGATAATTTAGGTTTGCTACCAGGCCTCTTAGCACAGTGGGGAGCAAGGGGCACAAACTTCATGGCTAGACCAAAGGAAATTATTTTTAAAGTAATAAGCCATCCATTGCTTGCACTGGCACTGGGGACTGCAGAGCTGAGATAGAAACTGCCCAGTCTTCCTTGTGGGGCCTGGGAAAGCATCTGCTTACCACATGGCTGAACTGGCCTTCCAAGAACGGAAGCCCACCTGGAAGATCTTGTCAAGATTTCCTTGAGGAATCTTCCAGAATTTCCTTGGATTGAGATCAAAATGAACTACACCCAAGTCCCATGAAATAGTTGAAATCATGCCTGATTTGGAATCAGAGGCTCTGATTTCAAATATCAGTTCTGCTATTTGCTAACTGTATGACACTGAGTAAGTCTTTTAATTGCCTCAGTTTCCTCATCTGTAAAATTGGGGTGTTGGACTAAATGATTTCTAAAGATCCTCCTAATTTGAAATCCTAGGATCCTGGTCCTGTGATTGACTTGTGTGACCTTACAAGATTCACTTTTCTTCTCTCTCTCTCTCTCTCTGCCTCCCTCCTTCTCCTTCTCCCTCCCCCCTCTCCCTCCCTTTCTCTCTCTCTCCCTTTCTCTCTCTCTCTCTCTCTCTCTCTCTCTCCCTCTCTCCCTCTCTTCTCTCTTCCCCTTCCTCTCCCCTTTTCCTCCCCCTTCCTCCCCTCTCCCTCTCTCTCTCTCTCCATCTCTCTCTCTCTCTGTCTCTCTCCCCCCCCTCCTTCTCTCTCTTCCTCTCTCCCTCAGTTATCTCATCTGTAAAATGAGTGGTAATAATAATGCCCACTCCCTCCTTCCCCCTTACATTTCAGGAAGTCCATAGGAATACATTGTGATAATGAATCTGATGTTTTAAATCAACCTATTCCCTAAGTTTTCTGAAAATAAGAGAAATCAGATTGGAAAGCTAGATCAGTGTCCCCATTAGGTGGCATGGAGAAGAAAGGAAGGGGGCTTGTTCTGCCAGTCAGCCAAGCTCACTTGGGAGATGGGGTGGGGTGAGGAGGAGGGAGCAGTCAGCAATGGGTATGTTACCTCTCTCTGGCCAATATTGGAATTCCTTTAGTTTCATTAGCATCCTATTCAATCAAGCTGGGAGATCTGAATTGGAGTAGGTTGTTAAATAGCTTATGTGTTTGTATATTTCTTCACTTGAAAACTACTAACCACAGACTTCCTCTAGACTCCTGGCAACCGGGGGGAAAAAACCAACAGCAACAGAACCACAGCAGCTTCACATACTTAAAAAGACCAAACAGACTCCTTGGTCTAGTAAGCCCAGGCAGAGCTTTATTTCCAGCAAGAAATTCTAAAGATGCTATACCTCTGAACTATCAGACTTCTCAATAAGAAGTCTAGGGGTCATATGTTAAAACTTTACATATTGGACCAATGGTATTGGTCCCTGTGCTTGCCTGACTCCCCACAATCTACCATCAAAAAGAAATGGCCAACAGAGGCCCTTGAAGACTTTACTTTCAGCACCTCAAGTCTCCTCTTTCTGTCTTTTGTCCTTTTATTTTCTTTTTAAAATTATTGATTTAAAAAAATCTCATCTTTATTTCTAAGTATAGCCGTTTCACTCCCCTATATAGTCATCCCCTGGGGCCTGGGGAGGGGAGAGAAAGAAAAAGAAAGAAAGAAAGAAAGAAAGAAAGAAAGAAAGAAAGAAAGAAAGAAAGAAAGAAAGAAAGAAAGAAAGAAAGAAAGAAAGAAAGAAAGAAAGAAAGAAAGAAAGAAAGAAAGAGAAAGAAGGAAGAGGAAGAAAGAAAAAAGAAAGGAAGGAAGGAAGGAAGAAAGAAAAGAGGAAGGAAGAAAGGAAAGAAAGAAGGGAGGGAGGGAAAGAGAGAGAGAGAGAGAGAGAGAGAGAGAGAGAGAGAGAGAGAGAGAATAAGTACCAGTCCAGAGTTTTTGCAAAGAAGGTTAGGATGTGCAGCTTCTCACCTCTTTTAGGGGACCAGATTTAGTCACTTTAATTACATAATGTTCAGACTTTTGTTATTGTTGTTTCCATTTTCATTGCTATAGCCATTAAGCACATTGTTTTTCTGGTTCCACTCACTTCACTTTGCAACAGTTCATATAAGGCCTCCCTTCCTTTTTTGAATTCTTCCTTTAAGTTTTAGTTCAGGCAAAATCTTCTGCCTGAAATGAAACTTTCTCTTGACCCTCCCCAGTTGCTAGTTTTCTCCATCTCAAACTACCTTATATTTAACTGATTGTGAATATTTGTATTTATTAATGTCATATACATTTTATACAAAAGTATTTGTTCTTTGTTCTTGTATCTCCAGGGCCTGGCTATGGGACCCGGCACATAGTAGGCATTTATTATATACTTGTCTATTGATTCATAGTCCACATTTCTTATGCAGTATTATATTTCATTAAATTATGTACCAGAATTTGTTTAGTCATTACCCTTTTTCTTGTCCTTTCCTTCTACAAAAATGCTGTTATAAATATCATGATATATTTGATGCATTTCATTCTATTTTGATCTCCTTAGGGCATATGTCTAGCTGTTGTGATTTCTATTATCTTTGCCCTCCTTTTCAAGGAGTAGCTTTGTCTTTCTTTAAATTCCACCTCTGATACTACTTATTTGACCCTCCCTGGGCCTTGATTTCCTTACCCATAAAATGAGAGGGCTTGTCCAGACAGCCTCTGAAGTCTCTTCTAGCTTAAATTTTGGATTCTGTGCTTCTCATTGGGTACCAACAGTCTTTTGGACTCATTCATATTAAGGTGTAAGGTACCTTAGGCAATTCAATTAAACAAATATCAAGCACCTACCATGTATAAAGCCCTATGCTAGGGAACTGGGGGAGATGCCTCAGCAAGGGGTTAAGATACCAAATATATAGCTATACAAAATAATGCATAATAAGTATATTAGAGAGATGTGGAGAAATACTAAGGTTTAGAGTAAAGGTTGTAACTGAGGGGGGTAAATGTAGAAGGCTCCGTGGAAGAGGTGACATTTGAGTTAATTTTTAAATTAAGATCTAGGGCGATTCAAAGGCAAAAAAGGAGAAAGGGGCATTACAAAGGAGAGGAACCACAGGGAGCAGAGGCACACAGGATGATAACTACAGGGAACAGAAAATAATTTCGTTTGGCTACCATACAGTACATGGAAAAGGAGAGTAAGAGATAAAACTGGAAAGGTAGAGAGATATCATTATTGTAGAGGGCCTTGAATGCCAAGTAAAGAATTTATGTCATCTCTGTCAAGGGAATTTGCATCATAAAAGATAGAGTGGAAAAAGGGCAATGTTTTTAACCTGATGAAATAAAGCTCTCTGATGAAATTCTAATAGAATTTAAGATAACCATGGCAAGATATTTAGAATGTGGAAGCCGAGGCCTACCCAGAGTCCCTCAAAATGTGCCAAATGAACAATTGCCTGTTCTATCTACCTGTAGGTCTGGCTCTACAAACTGTAAAAGAAACAGATTCCTAGTAGAAAATTAAGCCTTCCCCTTGGTTTATTACATTTTTTTTCAATGACTTTCCTAAAATGTGTGCCTTAAAACTGAATATTCCAGATGTGATCTGAATAGAGCAGAGTACTGTGGGACTATCAATTACTCTGTCATGGCTATTATACTTTTATTAATTCAGCCTAAGTTCATATTATCATATTGACATTCTTATGTCACACTGATGACTCAAATTCACAGGTGTTTTTTGTTGTTCATCAAGGCATGCCTCTTTGTCTTACCTTTGTGCAATTAACTTTTTGGACCAAAATAATGGAGTTTGCATTTATCCCTTGCTGGATCTCACCTGTCATTCTCTCTTGTTAGACCTCTTCAGAGGCCTGTGCTGTCATCCAGCAGGTTAGCAATTGCCCATGGCCACATTCCAGGGCTCCTGACTATTAACTAAGACCTTTTCTTTCCTCTTCCCTTGTATCTGACTTCTCCACGTATTAACAATGCAAAAATAGGATGTGACCAAGGGTGAAATTAGTTGTTAGGTCTTAGAGGTAAGAAACTCCAGGTCCTAATGATCCTAGAAAGCCTCTTGGTCTGTCACATTCCATCTCCTGTTATATAGGTTAAAATTGATACAGAAGTTTGGCAGACCCCAAGATAATCTATAGGAGGAAGTTACTATTTGGCAGAACCACAGACTTCCTCCCTGTGGTAACTACTATCTGCACTATTTCAAGATCCTCTGATGTACCTAACTGTCCTCAGACCCCGCTTCCCTTTCCCTAATAGGTCCTGTCCCCTTTCCCAGGAACTTCCTTCTCTCCTCAAACCCACAAGGTCTGGTTCCAGTGGAATGGGTTTCTTCCTTTCCTGGGATGAATGCCCTTGAGATTGGTCTCTTCTGTACTGCCACCACATCCCATCCCCTCAACAGATATAAAAATATAAGAATGCCCTTGGTATAACATTTCTGCAGTATAAAGGCTTTCTTAGAGTGGAAAGGCAGTGGATAGCAGGATTACTATTCAGTTGAGAAAACAGCATAGTGGGAAAAACATCAGATTTGGGGGTCAGAAGACTTGGGTTCAGGTCCCAGTTCTTCTGTTTATAAGCTACGGAACCCTAGACCAAATGATTTTACCTTCTTGAGTCTGTGTCTTCATCTATCCAATAAAGATAATAATACTTTCGCTATTGACTTCAGGGGACTTTTGTGAAAAAAGCACCTTGTAAACCTCAAAGTGCTCTATAAATGTCAGCTATTTGTGATAAATTGCTCCTTTGGAGATCTCTAATGTGATCTCACAATTCCTACTGGCTCTGAATCATTCCTAACATTTTGCATGTTGGGGAGATCACAGCATCATAGGTTTAGAACTGGAGGAGATCTTAGAGACCATTAAGTCCATTCCTCTTCATTTTACATATGAGAAACTGAGGCGTATAAACTTTAAATCATTTGCCTAGGGTCACACAGCCAGTAAGTGTTTAGGTAGGATCTGAACCCAGATCTTCCTGACTCCAAGTACAGCATACTTATCCACTACCCCATATTGTTCATTCTCTTCATATGACTTCATGGAGAAATTAAAAATGAGTCATTTTGTCAGAATTGATCTTGTATCTATTTACTTGTGGCAGAATCCCTCAGTGCCAACCCAGATCAGAGCCCCATGTTAATGATATGCCAGGCTCAGCAAAATGGACATGGGTCATGCAAGCCCAATTAATTGGGGTTATAACTAGAGCAATACCCTGCTGCATAATTAAGAAGTAAAACAGAATGGGAAGCAGATCACTGATACATCTGGGCCTAATTAGGCAGTGTAGGGCAGTAGAATGCCATTTCTGGGGGTAGGAAATCCTATAAAGGAACTTAAGAGACAGATAAACATTTTTAGTGGCAAAAAAAGAGCAATCAGGGAACAGAGACAAAGTAAAGGCTGAGCATCACTAATAAGGGGCAGATGGGCCAAGGGGCTTACTGGCTATTTCTTGGCTGATAATTCCTGGTGTCTTTAACTATCACATAACTAAGTGGCATCTGACCCCCTAAGAGAACAAAACCTTTCTTAATGAAATTATTCTTGGTTAAACTCACCTTATGGGTGTTACTATGTGATAGGATGGACTTTTTCATAAAATCGACCAACGAATAAGTCTACCTGTTAATGATCCAGCCTGAGGTTAGGAATAATGGAGATTTGTAGAAATATCAGCTATATAGTTTTTAATGGAAATTCCATCATCATTGAGAAGACAGGAATCACAGAAGTCCAGAGCCAGAAGGGATCTCATAGGACAATTAGCTCAAACTTCTCATTTCATATATTTATATAAATTATTATTTATAAAAATTCATAAAAAATTTATGGTCTAGACAAGTTACATGACTTGCTCAAAGTCAATATTGTTAGCATCAGGGCTAGGATTCAAACTCTGACCCCCTGGAGCCAAGTGAGACAAGTCTAATTCCTTTTCCATCTATTAGACCTTCAAATACTGAAAGACAATTATCCTCTCTTGAATCTTGGTTTTTTTTTTTTTTTTGGTCTTCTAGTCTAAACACTCCTAGTTACTTCAGTATCATATGTTATTAACTGGAAATCCTTCACCATGCTGGTTAACCACTTCTAGATAGTCTAAATTTATTCAATGTCCTTCCTAAAATGAGTTGCCCAGAAAAATAAAACAATGCTCCAGATGTGATCTAACCAGAGAACTTATCCTTTCCCTGTTCTTGGACATCATGCTTCCCTGAATGTGGTCCAAGATTGCACACACATAAAATCATTGGAAAACAATGAAGTAGATAGTCTAGTACAGTATACCACCACAGTGGGGTCAGTGATAGTTTAGTTGTTGAATTTAAACATATTTAATCTGTTTAGTTAAAACACAGTGCTACAGTCCTCTTAAGAGCCAGGTAGCTTTCCAACAAATAACATTTCTTTTTATGACCATCTAATTCTATTGCACCTATCTTGGTCAGATTACATTTGGACTACCCAAGAATATATTTGTGTTCTGGTCTACTTTTTAGGAAAGTTATTGATAAACAAGGTTGTGCCCAGAGGATGTTGACCAGAAGAGTTAAGGGAATTAAAACCATGCTATATAAGGTTTAATTGAATGAACTAAGGATTAGGATTACAGATTTTGATCTGGAAGGGGATTTAGAGGTCACTTAGTTGAACTGACTCCTGCAAAATTATACAGATGGAAAGCTAACCAGAGAAGTTAAGTTTTTTGTTGAAGGTTACATTTAGTAAATGGCTGAACTAGGATTTGAACTCAGGTTCTCTGATTCCAAATATAGCCTTCTTTCCACTACATGACAGTGACTTTTTGTCTTTGAAGGACTGTTATGCTGAAGAGAGATTAGATTCATTATATCTACTTGGCCCCAGAGGCAGAGCTGAGAGCAATAGTTAGAGGTACAGAAAGGTAAGTTGCAGCTAAATATGAAGGAAAATATTTTAACATTTGAGAGAGTTCTCTTAAAGATGAATGAGTTGCCTGAGAAGGTGGTGAGTTCCCCATCACTGGAGGGTCTTCAAGTGGAGGTCAGGGGACTACTTGTCAAGAGTGTTGTTGAGGAGCTTCCTGTTCAAGATTGAAGATGGAATGGACTTGATGGCCTTTGGGTTCCCTTCAAAATCTGGGATTTTGTGATTCCTTGACTTGACTCCTGACCCCAACATTGACTAAGCCAATCTCTTACCATCATTGCTAATTTTCTACTTATCAGTTCATACTTCAGAGTTCTTTTGATTTGTATTTCTCCTCTTATTAATAATTTGGAACAATCTCTCACATGGTTATTAATAGTTTCTAAATCTAGGGGAGGCTAGGTAGCACAGTGAGTAAAAATGCTGGCCCTGGAGTTGGGAGGACCCAAGTTTGGTTCCAGCCTGAGACACTTAACACCCACACAAAAACAGTAGCCGTGTAACCTTGGCCAAGTTACTTAACCCCAATTGCCCTCCAAAAAGGCAAAAAAAAAAAAATAGTTTCTAATTCTCTTTTTGAGAATCATTTGTTCATAACCTATGACAACTTACCTATTGGAGAATGACCCTTTGTCTTATTTTTTGTGTTAATTCCCTGTATAGCTTGAGTGTTAAATCTTTATCAGAGATATTTGATGGAAAGGTGTTTTTCCCATTTGACAATTTCTATTCTTATCCTAGCTGCATTGATTTTGTTTGTGCAAAATTATTTCTCTTTTCAGTGATTAAAATTATTTATATCTTTTATGGTCATCCCCATTCCTTATTTAAGAATTCTCTTCCTCTTCATCACTGTGAAAGTAGTTCACTCTTTTTCATAGATGAAGAAATTGAAACTCAGAAAAATTAAATGAATTTGCTTAAGGTCACACATTTTCTAAGTATTAGTGTTGGGATTCAAACCCAGGTTTTGGGAACCTTTTAATTAAGTTTGTTCTTTCCCTTCATCCTACATGCCTATTGGTCCTTTAAAATGTTGGAGGAAATATGTTTGCCAATTCCCTATACCTCAATCTGCTCTCCCCCCCTCCCCCTTATCACCGTGAAAAAGATTTCTAAATCCCCCAGACTGACGCTAGACAATTAATCTTAGCAGTCATTTGGTTAATTAACAAGCATCTATTAAGTGCTTACAATGTGCCAGTTAATGTGCTAAATGATTGGGCTGTAAAGAAAAGCAAAAACAGTTCCCGCTCTCAAAGTGTTCCCATTTTAGCAGGGGAAGCAACATGTAAATAAAGGCATGAATATGTATATGTTCTAATATGAATCATTACCCCTTGTGTGTGTGTGTGCGTGTGTGTGTGTGTGTGTGTGTGTGAAGGGGAGGGGTGTTATTTGAGTGAAGATTCTTACGCAATTCGTGGGATATTTTTGGTGCAGACCCTGAGCATTTTACGGGTAACTTTCTGTGTCAGTTCCCAGAAGGTTTGAGTTCCTCCCCAAGGGATGCTATATCAATGATAATCAAGGTGGGACACCAGGGCAGGAACTACCAGATTGTGTGTCTGTCAGATTTGGACTGAACGCCTTCCCATAGAGTGATTCTATTATCTGGGAACAGTGATGATAAGCCCTGACAGAGGCTGTAGTTGAATGGTCTGATTCTGTAGACACCCCATAGAGGGGAAAAAAAGAAGAAAGATTACCTGTAGCAGCGAATAACTCCATCTACCGTGCTTTTGATCTAAGATTCCTCTGTTTTAGGGAATTGGTTCTTGTTCATTCCATTTGGCTTGTTTCTTGTTGTTTGATTCCACTTGCTGGTTTTGTTGACCCAAAATCCTGTTCCTTTTTCTGTTTTCCTTTGCTTCTGACGCAGAGTTTTAGTGAACACTCATCTTCATGAGCTCAAATCTGGTCTTAGACACTTATTAGCCGTGTGACCTGTGGCAAGTCAATTAACTCTGTTTGCCTCAATTTCCTCATATGTCGAATGAACTGGAGAAGGAAATGGTAAATCGTTCCAGTAACTTTGCCAAGAAAATTCCAAATGGGGTCATGGAGGGTTGGACAAAATCGAAAAACAATGGAGGGACGCAAAGAAAGGCAAAAACCAATCCTTGCTGTCAAGTAGCTCAGTCTGATAGGGGGGACAACATGCCAACAACCATGCAGAAACACGGTTTAAACAGGATAAATTGGAAATAATCAATAATCATTTATTAAGAGTCTATTAATGTGCCAGGCCCTGTGTTAAGCACATGGCACGTCAACAGATGGAAAGTACTGGAATTGGGGGAGATTGGATAAGGCTTCCTGGATAAAACCCTACAGGGCTTCAGCTGAGACTCTAAGGGAAGCCGGGAGGTGGGGATGAGGAGGCAAAACCTTCCAGGCATAGGAGAAAGTAAGTGACAATGACCAGAGTCAGGAAATGAAATGTCCTGTGCAAAGAACAGTAAGGAAAGTAGTGTCATTCGTTCCCTGAGCACACGGAAGGGGGAGATGGTGTAAGGTAGAAGAAGGCTGGAAGGGTTCGGGGAGGACAGGTTATGCAGAGTTTTGAACTGCACTCTATCATTTTGTCCTGTTATTAAGGTCTATGCAACAGTGAAAGACTGGAAAGTAAGTGTCTCAGCTGTGTGTGTATGTGTGAGAGAGAGAGAGACAGAGAGAGAGAGAGAGAGAGAGAGAGAGAGAGAGAGAGAGAGAGAGA
>NW_027186296.1:33224688-33250664 GCF_028583685.1 Petaurus breviceps papuanus | reverse complement strand
AGAGAGAGAGAGAGAGAGAGAGAGAGAGAGAGAGAGAGAGAGAGAGAGAGAGAGAGAGAGAGAGAGAGAGAGAGAGAGAGAGAGAGAGAGAGAGAGAGGCTGATGGGTTTAGATAAAGGCTGCATGTCAGGGGGATAGCTTTAATGAATCACAGCATGAGTAGCAAGCATTGAATTGTTTTTCAGGCTTGGTCTAAAAGACCTATCCCCAGTGTTCCTGAAGGCTTTCAGTGAGCACTTTGAGGCTTTCTGCTCTTCCTCTTAGGGATTGTTCCACCCACAGAGCCAGCCTTGCCTTCCAAAGCCCTTTGTTCTAGAGGATACTTACTGACCTTTTCCTCTTCCTTTTTGCCCCCACATAAACACTCTCATCACACGTTATCTAATAGACTTCAGGTTAATGCATTATCTATTTTTTCAAGTTATTGATAACTTAGAATGAATGGGCAACCTCATCAGGAAGTGATGGGCAAAGAGGCATCAATATGCAGAGGAAATGAGCACCACCACAACTAGCTAATTAGAAGTGGGCTGGTGAGGCAGCATTTTCCAAATAATGGACTTTCTGCTGTTCGGTTCTTAGTCTCTCTCTATCCACCCCCATTATTTACATTTATGATGACTGGAGGGACAAACTTGTCCACAGCTATCAGGAGGGAGATTGTAAAGTCCAGGGGAATGACCAAGGCTGGGAGCTAGGAGACTTCCATTCCAGTTGCCCACACTTATTCCCTGAATGACCATAAGCAATTCATTGACCTTCTCTGGCCCTCAGTATCTTCATCTATCACATGAAGATAATACCATTTTTCTTGCCTCTGTCACAGTGGGCTTTTAGGAGGGCTAAATAAAATATTAGATTTTTAACGTACTTTGAAAACTATGAAATTCATGTTAATGTAAAATATAATAATAATATCAGTATGTCAGCTTATTAATTTGAATTCTTAGGAAAAGAGGATAAATGGATATATTTGTGAAAAGAATCATAGGATGTCAGAACTAGAAAGGACCTTATAGATGATCCCATTCAGCTTTCCCATTTTACAGATGAGGAAACTGAGAACTAGAGATGCTAGCCACCTTGCTCACAGGATCCAGCATGAGAGCCCAAGTCTCTTAAGTTAGTTCAGGGCTCTTCCCTCTGTATCACTCTGCCCCACTCTTAAGACCTCATTCATCTTCGTTTTCCTTAGACTCTTCCTGACCCTATAAGACATAAGGGAAGAACTGACTTCTTAGATAATAGAACCAAGAGTTTATGTCAGGGTACATAGATGGTAGACATTATGTTCTGTGGCCACAACTGAACGGAAGGCGAGTAGAGAGAAATTTAGGAGATAAATAAGGCTGAGGATTTTGTTTTGTTTCGTATTGCCCCCTAACTGCTTTTTTTTGTGGGAAGAAAGGCTCTATAATAGCCACAGAGCCCTAGTAAAGGTCAAGCAAGTGATGTATTTATGTAAGAATCAAGAAAACCCAGGTTGGGAGAAAGCAAACTGAAGGCCAGGAAATCAGTGCCTCGCTGGGCATTGATGGGGACAATTGGATTCTGTTCCTGCCGTCACTGAGTAATTTTTTACTGGTTTAGTGTCACTAGTAACAAATGCGACCTGAAGAACATTCACTTGTCCACTTCTGAGTGGCATAGCTTTTGTTTTCAGTGTGGACTAGAGGAGTGACAGCCATTCTTGATCACACTGTAGAGTGTCTTTGGATACTCGGGGTGGAGCAAGATTTGGAGCTCTAGGAACGCTCCCATATGAGTGGGACCCATAGACTGGAATGGCTGTAGGCACTTGGTCCACATGTCTTTAGAAATCCAGGTAAGTTTTAACAAGCAAGCAGCCTGACAGTCTGCAGGGACTTTGTATGGCTTTTGCATAGGGAAAATGCTTTATTCTCATCAACCCCTACTCAAAAACCTTCAAGAACTCAACATTGTCTCCAGCTGTGGTGTCAAATGCAAATAGGAACAGGAACCACTAAAACAGACAGATATAAGGAGCCCTGCTATTGTTCTTTGTCCTTATTCTTGGAGAGGACCATGACATCAGGGAGGTGAAGCCATGACATGCAAGTGAATTGTATTTAAGTGAGGAGGACTGGATCCCTGTGAACAGCATCTTATTTTGAGAGAACCATGTTAAAATTATCATTCTTCTACTGTATTTTTTTTTTTTGCTTTTTGGAGGGCAATTGGGGTTAAGTGACTTGCCCAAAATCACATGGCTAGTAAATGTGTTAAGTGTCTGAGACTGGATTTGAACTCAGATCCTCCTGACTCCAGGGCCAATGCTCTATTCACTGCGCCACCTAGCCCCCCCTTTCTATTTTATTTTTTAAAAATTTTGTTAAAATATTTTCCAATTTTATTTTTGTCTGGTTCCTGGCCTCAGGCAGGAGTGCAGGTTCAGTGTTTGACACCTCTGGTTTACAGAATCAAATCCAAATTCTTTGACCAGGTATGTAATTAAATCCCTGCACTATCTGGCTCCAATTTATCTTTCTGACTTCATTTCCCACTCCTCCCATATATTAAACCTCTGTTCTATCCAGACTGGTTCCCTCACTGTTCGATGAAGCGTGCTCTGCTTATTAATAGTGTCACAGGGAAAATCATGCCCCTGAGCCCAGTGGGAAAACAAAGGTGTGGTCTGGGGAGATTTATCTCCTTCTCCTTTGACTCTGTAGTAACACCTGCTGCTTATAACATCAAAAAAGCAAATTTTTTGTTGCCCCATTGGCATGGAAGCCACTCTAATAGGTCTTTTGGAGACACAAAGATGGATAAGACTTAGTTCCTGTTTATATCTCTCCTACTAGGAGAAATAAGATAAATAGATAATTAGAATACAAAGTTGTTTAATATGAGTGTAAAGAGAGAGATAGACTCCAAGGGCCATGACAGCATAAAAGAAAAACCTCTTCTGGCTGAAACACAGAAAGTTTTATAGAGGATGTGATATTTGTGTGGGGGACTTGCAGGATGGGTAACATTTCAGCAGGTAGAAATATGGGGCATAAGGATGGACGAACGTAGGCAGAAGCATGAGAGTGGGAAATTACATGGCACAGGATAAATGTCAAATATCCAACTTTCTGGGGTACAGATTTCATAATGGACAGTAGTAAGAGCTGAATTTACAAAGGTAGGATGTGTAGAAGGTGCTTAATAAATGCTTGTAAAATTGAATTTAATTACATCCACCATATCACCTAGCACAGAATCAGGCACACAAAAAGTATTCAATTAAAAAAATCACCATAGGGTCTTAGATTTAAAGCTGGAAGGTACCTTAGATAGAGGTCGTCTGGTCTAAAACCCTCATCCTCTAATTTTATAGATAAGGAAACCAAGTCAGGTAAGACATTTGCCCAAGGTCACACAGTAGTAAGTGGTTGAGCTGTAATTTAAACTCAGGATCTTTGTTAGGCCTTGTTGTAGTCAATGCTAAATTATTTTCTGATTTAGAAAATTTAGGGCATAGAGAGAGCTGCATTAGTGACGTAAAATTGTTAATATAATGACAGAAACTATTAATGTCAAATGTAATATGGACTGCCACTGCCTTAAATGATCCTTGTAATGTCAAAATTTCAGTAATGTCCTTACATTCCTACTCTTAAGAAATCTATTCTTGATTAGGTTGAGTTGAACCACACCCTAAGTTCACCCACTCAAGGATTTTGCTTTATGGGGGAGCCTAGCTCTAGCTGGATCTTAGCTTCTAGTGTCCTTGCCCCCTTTCATTGGGATTCAGGACATGAAGGGCAAAAGAGAATGAAATGGCATACCTTGCCCAGGCTGCCAAGGGCCACTGGGGTCTCTTGACCAGGCCTTGCTACTTCATACTGACTCTTCTCCCTCTCTTCCTATAAGTACTTTTTTCGGGGGTCTCTTGGGTTGGGAAAACCACCGGATATCTCCCAGGGTGGCAGGTTTGCTACCCATTTATCTCAATTAAAGACTCTTTATTCCTCAACTCATGGCTTTGATTTATTTCAGGACTTTGACACTACTTTCTTAAGCTTCTCACACTTCTAATTAAAACTCCCAGAAGAGGAGCATAAGCATGGGCAGAAATTAAGCTCAGTGTGATTATCCACCCACCCCATTAGTTCATTTCACCAGGTTCCAAATTGAAGTGGGGGGTATTTTCTAAGGGAAGGTCCTCACCCCTCTGAGTGACTCCTCATGGCCCTGCTGTGAGAGGGAAGCCATGTTGCATCATGGAAGCTGGCCATTGGTTGAAACAGCCCATAACATTAAGCCTGGCCCAGTTGGCTATTAACAAACTGGGAGATTGGTAGCCAGGTTCACTTGGGGAGAACTGCTGGAGCTGTTGATAGGCAGAGAAAATCTGTGATTAATTATCACAGATGAAAATATTAAGTAATGAATCCTCTGCCACTGCCAGACAAGCTGAAGAATCTCTCACTTTCTTAACACGCTTGGAAATGGCACAATTCCTTCTAAAATCCACAGTAAAAGTTTAATAGCGGCAAGTTCTATGACTCTGCTGCTTTCTGATTGGCTAGAGCATAGGGGCTGCCAATTCTCTGGGGTTGGAGCTAATTAGGATGCAATTTTTCAATTATGGAACATTGAGCAAGCATCCCTCCTAGGTCACCCTCCCCCTCTTCCCCAAATGGATAGATTTAATTTGTCTATTTTCCTTTACTTCTTAATTATTCGATGATATGGCAGTAATTATTTGTCATTTGGAAAAGAGAATTGTCACAGAGCTTTTGTGCTCCCCTCTTGTAACCCTAGCTATCTCCTTGCTTAATGGGTATTTTGGAGAAATGTTTTGAATCGCCCCCCTCACTGTTGGTGTGGCAACAGGAAAACAATAGCTCGTGACGTGGCTTTATTCTGATTGAAAATCATTTGGAAAAGAGGCAGAGAAGGGAACCAGCTTGAGTTTAAAAGAGCCACAATTCTAAGCGCCAAGCCCACCCACGTCACCCAACTTGGGGCTTTAGGCTCTTCTGCACTGGGAACTTGAGCCCTTCCTTTGTGCTAATAAGAGGGCCTAAGAATCAGGAATGCAAAATAGGCTTGGAGTAGGGTTGAGAAGAAGGGGAGGGTGGCAGAATGCTTGCCTCCAGAAATGGAAAAACCTAAATGACTTTGTTTAAATGTCATAGCACTCTCAAAACTCTCTTCTCATATGTATGCAAGTTAATTAAATGGAAAAATGTCAAATTAGTTGCTTAAAATATTAATGGTAGAAATTATCTGGGATTCTAGAACATGCAGAGTCTAGGAAACTGCCCTTTTTAAGCCATTAACCTTTTCTGGGTCTCTCTTCATCTTAGAAAAAAATACACTATTTCACTGGTTAAGTATTAGTGGTCACATAGGCCAATGTTATCTCCTGGATTTAGCGATCAAGGCTCTTTCCCACAGAGACTAATGCTCTGAATATCAAGAGACAGCAATGAAAAGGTCATTGAACTAGAATGCAGAAGGCCTGGGCACCAGATCTTCCATAAACTAGCATGCAACCTTAGACAAATTAAAAGATTATAATAATAACTCACATTTTTTCCTAGTGCTTTAAGAATCAGGAAACAATTTAACCTCTCTGGGCCTCAGTTTCTTGATCTGTAAAATGAAGCAGTTGGACTATGTGGTCATTGATATAGAGCTAGAAGGGCCCTTAAATACCATCTAGGCCACAAAACAAGGTAAGTATTCAATTAAGATCAGGAAAATCCAACCTAAGGTTCCTTCCAGAACCAAGATTAGATGGTTCTATGATGATTAACAGACAGCTTTGGAAAATGGGCTTAATCCTTCACCAGGCCTGACTTATCTTTAGCATATAAAGGACATGTCTATTGTATATCTCCCTTCTGTACTTATCTTATGCACAGGTAAAATAATTACTTGAAGCATTTTTTTTCTTGCTTTTTTTTTGGAGTGGAAGAAGGTAGGGCAATTGGGGTTAAGTGACTTGCCCAACATCACAGGGCTAGTTTTTTGTGTTAAGTGTCTGAGGCCAGATTTCAACTCAGGTCCTCCTGATTCCAGGGCTCAATGCACCACCTAGTTAGTGACTAAAGGACATGTCAATTACAAATTTTCCAAGATTGGGTCATGCCAAACTATTCTTATTTACTCTTTTGGCAGTGTTACTAGATGGGTAGATTTAGAAATGCTGTAACAATGACTTACCTAGATTTCAGCATCGCTTTTGTCACAGTCTCTAATGATATTCTTGTGGACCAAATGGAGAAATGTGGGTTTGATTTGGTCAGGTTGATTTGCAACTAATTGAGTGGTTAGATTCTCCCCCCACCCCTCCAGATACTAATTAATAGTTTAACCTCACCTTGAAAGGAGATTCAGTTCTCAAAGATCTGTCCATGGTCCTGTGATTGCTAACCTTTTTTTCCCCTAGAAATATAGATAAAGGCATGGAAGGCTTTTGCTAACCAAATTTGTATATGACACTAAGCTCAGATCCCAAGAGATCTCAACAGGCTACAGTATAGGGCTAAATCTAAAAAGATTAATTGGGGTGGGGGGGGGAGGGAAGGCAGGACAATTGGGGTTAAGTGACTTGCCCAAGGTCACAAAGTTAGTAAGTATTAAGTGTCTGAGGTCAAATTTGAACCCAGGACCTCCTGACTCCAGGGCCTGTGCTCTTTTTATTGTGCCACTTAGCTGCCCCCAAAGATTAAATTTAATAGGAATAAATGTAAAATCTTGTACTTTGAAAAATCAACTTCACAAGTACAACATAAAGGAGGCTTGATTTGACAGTAGATAACAGAGAAGGAGTGTGGACTAGTGGATAGAATAATTGACTTGCAGTGAGGAAGGGGAGGATTCAAATCCCATCTCAGGCATTTACTGCAATGTGACCCTAGGTAGGTCACTTAACTTTTTGCAGCCCCAGTTTCCTCATGCATGATAATAGTACCTATCTCATTGTTTGCCTGTACTTCATTTTCAAAGATGACATCAGGAGGGTCTTGACTTGCAGGTGAGTTAGAAGTCATCAACCTCATTCTATCCTCCAGAGTCATTGGAGTACAGTGGCAAAACATAGGTCAGGACAACTGGAGATGACTCCAGATGCAATGGGAGACCTTAGCCTTTTTAAGCTTAGGTCCTTCTTGGTCCCAGTTTGTCTGAGACAATTCCCATTCAGTAGTTAAAGGCTAAGTAAGAACTGAGGCAAAAGATGGCCTAATTTGTCTTCACAAAAAAATCAGTTTGGGAGGGGAAGACCCTCAGAATTGGGTAACCAGGTTGTGCAATGGATAGACTGCTGGACCTGGAATCAGGAAGGTTCATCTTTATGAGTTCAAGTCTGGCGTCAGACACTAGCTATGTGACTGTGGGCAAGTCATTTAACCTTGTTTGCCTCAATTTCCTCATCTGTAAAATGATATGGAGAAGAAAATGGCTAACCACTCCAATATCTTTGCCAAGAAAGCCCAAATGGGGTCATGAAGAGTCAGTCATGACTGAACAACAGTTCTCAAAGGGTTGAGTTAAAGATCAAAAGAGTTAATATCTATAAAATGTTTTGCAAACCTTAAAAGTGCCAAACAAATATTAGCAGTTGTTATTAGTTTATCTGGAAAGGATCTGGGGGTTTTAGAAGACCACCAACACATTATGACTTAATGATGTGATACTCGAGTAGTCAGATCTGTGACCTCATTGATCAGGGTATTCTTGTTTCCCCCAGCTATAAAGATTGCAGCCTATTTATTCCTATCTATTACTTCACTTTCTTTGTGATTCTGGTCCTCTTCCTCATATAAATGTTCCTGACACAGTCTATTCAATGTGCGGGAGGCCTTCCTCATTCTGACATCACATAGATACTAGGACAACATGCTCTCTGTTCCCTTCTCATCCTTTGCTTTTTACCCGCACTCTTATTCTCCCTACATTTGCCTGATGAAAACTTTTATTCTTGTTCTTCAAAGCTTCTCCTTTGTTTTATGTTGAAACCCATTCTCATTCACTTCTCCATCATTTTATCTATGACATTGTGTTTTATCTCTTTGGAGACTATCATTCTCCAAGTCTAAAAATCACATAGAAACAATAGGAAAAAGTTGGTATTAAAAAAGATGTGTTTTCTGAGTGCAGATTGAACCATACTTTTTTCATTATGTTTCTTACTTTTAATTTTTTTGGTAACATGGCTAATATGGAAATATGTTTTGCATGACTTCACATGGATAATTTTTCTTTTTTTCTTCTATTTAAAATATTTTATTTTTCCTAATTACACATAAAAGCATTTTTCGACATTTGCTTTTTAAAATGTTGAGCTCCAAATTCTCCTACCCTTCCTCAGACTATACATGTGCAATCATGCAAAATATATTTCCATATTAGCCCACATATATAATTGATATCATATTGCTTACCTTCTCAATGAGTGGGAGAGGGGTGGGAGGGAAAGAGAGAATTTGGTCAAACTCTTTGGAGTAGTTATTGATCTTTTTCTGGTGTCCCCAGGTTTGATGCAACCGGGAGAGTTTCATCTGTGAGTGGAAGCATTTAGAGGACCTCACTGTACACAGTGAATTGATCTTTAACTTAGCGTCCGAGCTGGATCTTCTCCATCACAGTAGGGCACACCTTTGGCAAGTATATTTTAAGCCTCACCTGATGTTTGTAATCATATAGTTGTTGAATAGATTTGTTTCTGTGGTTCTAACTTTCAAGAAACCTTGAATTAATTTCATTTTTGTATGGAGAAAAAATGGCACCTGTTGGAATAAGAGACTTTAAGGTGGTTTTAGGTCATGTGTAATTGAATCTCAGAGAGATTTTATTCAGATGGGAAAGTAGGCATATAGATCAGTAGCTCTTACTGTTTTCTTGGTCACCTTTTTCAAAATTAATAAGATCTGAAATTTTTCCCCCACTATTTTGGCATCTATTTCCCCTTCAGATACTCTATGAATTAATTCCTAAATACATACAGAGTTGTGTTACCACCAGCCCTTATCTTCTGTATTTACACTTGGTTCAATCTGGCTGTTTTTCCCATCTTAGTTCTCTTTAGTGACATTTCTGCCTTTCCTCTAAAGCACATATGGGACTATGATATTAGAATCCAAGTGTGATGGCTACACTGTCCTTAATGGTGAACATAGTTTATTATAAAGATCTTTGCAGATCTTTTCAATTTTCAATCTGTTTGTTGCCCTCCTTCCATTTCCATCCTTTTTTTTCCTGGTCTTTTTGGATGACTTTGCTTAGTTGAATCCCTTGCCAGGTTCTGAAACTTTGATTTTGCCCTCCCCTGCTTCTTTTTTGCTTTATGAGATGCTACTACTGATAACCATCTATCATCTTCTATCTAAGATTTGGCAGGCATGTATGTGGTCTGACTCATTGTTGCCTTTGGTTGTCATTTCTCTCTTGGCAAGTAAGTCATGTGTTTGCACCTTATTCTTGCCACTGGACTCTGTTGACAATATTTCCCCTCAGTGGTTCTTCTTACTCTCCTGTATTTTCATCTTCTATTATGATTCCTTTTAACTCCACCTTTAAGTTCTAGAGATTCATTCATCTAAATGCTTCTCTTTCCTCTTCCCCGGGGTAATGACTCCTATTCTAGTGAACATGTTCATTCTTAGTTTTTGTTTTTGTTCATCAAGAGCCTAGTGAAGCAAGAACCAAGCAACCAACTCCTCATCCTTGCCTTAACTGGCCTCCCCTTTTCCCAATCTTTACAACAACAACAATAGAAGATTTTTGTATGATTTATACATCTTGGTTGAGGAAGAAAAGCTAATGGGGGAGAGAATAAATAAAGAAGAAAATCTAAAGGGATAAAGGGAAGTTAGCAGAGTAGAATTTTGGAGCTGGAGTGAATTCTGATTGGCTTTCTTAATGCCTTTGATATTATCTTGCTTAGATGGCTACCTGTTCTCCATCTATTCTACCATGCCATAGTGAAACTTATTGGCATAGCTGGCTACTTACAATCCATTTTGCTTTTCTTGGCTTGTTTCCTCACCTTTAAAATAAAGGGCAATAGTACTGGATAACCTCTAAGATAACATTCACCTCTAAATTCTATGAGCCTAGCACAACTATGGCAGATTAAGCCCTATTTTCTAAAGAGCTTAGCAAAGAGGCAGGGTTGGGTTGTGATTTCCCCTTGGGATCTTTCCCAGTACTACTCCCCTCTATAATGTAATCCCCTGTCTTTTTTTTGTTTTTGTTTTTTCGTCTCTTCTCCTTTCCCTTCCTGGCAATTCTGTAATTCTATAAATCTTCTTCCTGTTCTATGTTCTTGTATCCATTCCCTTTTCTCTACTTCCAAAGTCACCGCCTTAGTTTAAATCCTCATCATTTCTTCCTAGACTATTGCAATAGACCTCTAATTGGTCTCCCTGCATTAATCTATCCCATCTTAAATCTATACAACATATACAGATACTAAAGTGATCTTTCTTTCCTACTTTCTTCCTTCTTCCTCCCTCCCCTTTTTCTTTCCTTTTTTCCTACCTTGCTTCCTTCTTTCCTTTCTCTTTCTTTCTTTTTTCTTTCCTTCCTTCTTTCTTCCTTTCTCCTTCCTTCCTTCCTTCCTTCCTTTCTTCCTTTCTTCTTCTTCTTCTTCTTCTTCTTCTTCTTCTTCTTCTTCTTCTTCTTCTTCTTCTTCTTCTTCTTCTTCTTCTTCTTCTTCTTCTTCTTCTTCTTCTCTCTCTCTCTTTCTTCCTTTCTTTCTTTCATGGTTAAGTGATTTGCCCAGGGTCACACAGTTACTAACTGTGTGATGCCAGATTTGACCTTAGTTCCTCCTGACTCCAGGGCTGATCCTCTATCCACTGCACCACCTAACTGTACCCAAAGTAGTTTTCTAAAGCACAGGTGAAGTGTTAATGGAATAGGAAGATCTTCCCCAGCCATTAATAGACCTATGTGACCTGCTTTGAGCTCTGACTCAGCTCACAGCTATGATACAACCTGAGTCACATGGAGCCCAGTAATGGAGGAGTTTGCCCAATGGGATAACTGAAACACAGCAGGAGAAGCAGAGCAGAGGGAGGAACTTGCCTAGGGAAACTTGTTTGTGGGGAGGACTAACAGAAAGAATGCTTAAGATGTCGTCACTCCCTGGATTAGAGATGAGTACCTTGTTAAATCGTACCTCTTGGTATCCTAATGGTGATGTTCCAAATAAATATTTTGGTTTTGCCTTTGAGGAAGGGAATATATTATATTTTGCAAATCTACCCTGGTATAAAGCCAAGAATGAGCAGCTTTCCAGAGGACTGCTGCTGTGAACAGCTTTAAGATTCTGATCACACAGTATAGGGGACTCTCTATTTATTCAGCACTAAACTAAAGCAAAACATTCACAGAAACCAAAGTACAGCATTCACAATGTTATAATATAACAACTTATCACTAAAGTGGTCACATAATTTTCACCAAAGTGGCTACATAGTTTTAAACAAAAGATATCATCCAGTAGCTCCTTAACTCAATCATCCATAAGGAGCAAACCTCCTTAAGGCTCACAATGTACAAAGGTCAAAGTTCTCCACCCCTAGGTCACATTGTGTTAATCTCTCAGTCAAAAAGTCTTCTTTCTTCTTGATTGGAGATTAGTTTCCAATCATCCTTAACTCAATCATCCTTAAGAAGTACAAGGTACAGAGTACAAAGTTCTCCTACCCCTAGGCCATAGTAAATCCTGATTTTTTCAATCAGCATTAAGTACCCAAGGAGAGGTCTTTTCATCTTGACTCAAGGCTGGTTCTCAGATTCCATGGTTCCTCTTCCATGGTCCCAGTTTTTGCCTGAATTTACCCAACTATCATCTGGATTCAAAAGTAGGTAGCTCTCAGTTCCTCATCCAGATCCTTGTCCAATTCCTCATCTAGTTCCCATTCCATATTGAAGCTCACAGTATACAATCAACCTCAAGTCCTTCACAGTTTCTGTTTCTAGGCAGACAAAGTTTAACAGAGCCAAAATAACATTCATGCACATTGCTGGCACCATCATCAATTCACTATCTGCCTGTGAAACCACTATAGACCCACAAACAAGGTCTGAGAACTCAACACAAATTGTCAATATAGTCCCAGGATCTCGGAAACCTCCTCCAGGACTTCTGTAAACAGACAACAAGAAAATCCTCTTTCAGGGCTTCCAGTAAGGTCCCAGGGCTTCTGTGCAAAGTATTACAAACAAAAATAAACACAGACAGAAGAAACAGAGTGCTGGGATACCACAAGTTTTCTCCTCAACTCTGCCACCACAAGTGTTCTCTTCTCAGTTCTGTTCTTTCCCAGCTTGGACTTCTCTTTATATATGGTCATTAGCTCCTCCCTGTTCTGCCCACCTCTTACATCCTTCCTGTTCCTGTCTTTAGCAAGTCCCTCTCATTGTGGGTTTCACAAGTTCTGTTTCTTAACAATGACTTGATATAATCATGGGCAAGGCTCAAAAGAAACTTGAACTAAAACAAGGTGCTAAATAATGAAATAGCTAAAACAAGGTGCTAAGTACTTCTTTGCTTGCCATTACACCTGGAAATAAATAAGCATATTCATAGTAGCTGCTATGGGTAGCACATTGGCATCACTACAGGACTGATTATGTCCCTCCTCTGTTCAATAAATTCCCAGTAGCTTCCTATTACTTCCAGGATCAAATATAAACTCTTCCATTTAGCACTGAAAATCCTCAACTTGGCTCTGATCTATGCTTCCAACCCTATTATATATTGGTTCCCTTCATATACTCTCCAGTGTACCTGCTCTGGCCTCCTTGCCATTCCTCAAACATGTCGATTCATTTCTCATCTTTGTGCTTTTGACAAACCCATGCCTGAAATGGACTCCATCCTCACCTCTTCCTCTTAGAACTTCCAGTTTCCTTCAAAACATTCAAGTGCCATCTTCTTTACAAGATTTTTCCCAATTTCCCAAGTTTCCAGTACCCATCTCCCTCCCCTACCTCTTGGTATTTATCATATACTTGTATTTATCCTATACATGCTTATAGACATACATGTTATCTCCAATAACAGAATTCAAGTTCTCTGAGGGCAGAGACTCACATTTTTGTCTTTGTAGCCCCAGTACCTAGCACAGTACCTGATGCACAGTAGGCACTTAAAGACTGACTGCAGTGGAGCTGATTATTGTTGTTATTTGTCCTTTGTTCTGGAAAAGAACCAAGGATATCATGCATATGATGCTTTGACTTGTGAAATGGATTTGAGTGAGGCAGAACTGTACAAAGTCATCAGTCTTACTCTCTCCTCTAGAGTCATCAGAGTCGAATGTCAAGACAAAGGTCAAGATGACCAGGGATGGTCCAGGATGCAGGGTGATACTGGCCTTTTTAAATTAAGGGTTCCCCTCCCCCCTGGTCTCATTTTGTCTGAGGTTAGCCCATTCAATGATTAAAGCTAGGTAAGAATTGAGACAAAAGATGGCCCAATTTACCATCCCAAAGATGTCAGTTTGGAAGGAGAAAGACCCTCAGAGTTTCTGGTCAGAACAGAAAACAAATGCCATTTACACTTATCCTAAGCCATCAATATCTAAACAATGAGCCACAGAGGTTTGGGCTGGGCCTATTATTGGTCATTCAATGAAAGCCAGAATTATATGGGTTTAAAGGTATAGTCAAGTAGCTCCATTGAAAACACAATAGCCTTTTTTTAAGCCTGTTTTTCAGAACTGTGTTTCAAGAAATCAAAAAAGGAAAACTGCAGGACAAAAGTAAATAGCCCCAGTTTTTTGGAAAGAAAAAAAAGGAGGAGGAAGAAGAGAAGAAGGAGGAGAAAGAAAAGGAGGAGGAGTAGTAAGAGGTAAAGGAAGAAGAGGAAGAAGAAGGAGAAGGAGAAAGAGAAGGAGAAGAGGAAGAGGAAGAAGAAGAAAGAGAAGAAGAGGAAGAAGAAGAAGGAGGAGGAGGAAGAAGGAAGAAGAAGAAGGAGGAGGAGGAAGGAAGAAGAAGGAGGAGGAGGAGGAAGAAGGAAGAAGAAGAAGAAGGAAGAAGAAGAAGAAGGAAGAAGAAGAAGAAGAAGAAGAAGAAGAAGAAGAAGAAGAAGAAGAAGAAGAAGAAGAAGAAGAAGAAGAAGAAGAAGAAGAAGAAGAAGAAGACATTTCCAAACTTCTGTTTCAATTCGCAGGTTGGGTACCCAGAGGGCAGCTACTACTACTCTCAGATAACATGGTAAAGATGGCATATAGATAGATAGAAAGATAGATAGATATAATATTTTATTTTTCTCCATTAAATGTTAAAAGAATTTTAAACATTTTTTCAAGTCTTGAGTTCCAAATTCTAACCTTCCCTCCCCCCACTCTCTCCCTCCCCTGAGACTATAAGCAATCAGATATAGACTGTACATGTGCTACCATGTAAAGTATTTTCAAATTAGTCATTTTGAACTAAAAAACAAATGAAAGAAAGTAAAAAATTGCATGCTTCAGTCTGTATTCAGACAAAACAACTAGAGATGGATAGTAGGCTTCATCATTTGTGCTTTGGGAATATCTTAGATTATTGTAGTGCTGAGAATAACTAAATAATTCACAGTTCCTCATCCTACAATATTGCTGTAACTGTGCATAACATTCTGTTTCTGCTCACTTCACTTTGTATTAGTTTATGAAAATCTTTCCAAGTTTTTCTGAAATCATCCTGCTTGTCATTTCTTACAGCCCAATAATATTCCATCACAATCATATACTATAACTAGTTTAGCCATTCTTCAGTTGATGGGTATGCCTTCAATTTCCAATTCTTAGTAGCCACAAAAAGAGCTGCTATAAATATTTTTGTACAGATAGGTCCTTTTCTCTCTTTATTTTTCATATCTTTGGGATATAGAACTAGCAGTGGTATTGTTGGATCAAAGGGCATGCACAGATTTATAACCCTTTGGGCATAGTTCCAAATTGTCCTCTAGAACGGATGAATGACTTCACAACTCCACCAACAATGCATCAGTGTCCCAGTTTTCCCACATCCCCTCCAGCATCCAATATTTTCCTTTTTTGTCATATGAGCCAATCTGATGGCTGTGAGGTAGATGGTTAATGCAAAACCTTCTCTTAAGAACCTGCTTCACCCCTTCCCACAAAGCACCCATGGGAGGAGTAGTCTTAAACTTAAACCATAACATAGTGTGACATAGTTGTAAGAAATGTGTGTGTAAAGGTTTAACTCACATCACCTACTCTGGAAGTCCTTCTTCCTGTGCAGAGACCTACAAGTGGCTACTAGATTCTCTTCTAGCTGTTTCTGAGCATGGGCTTGAGTAAGGTCCCTTTTTAGTGCCATATTTGCAGTTCCTAAAGACTTAGCTGGAACCGAGGGTCTCTTACACATATACATCCTGGATCACAGATATGTAGACCACAGAATTCAATGATGAGGAATAGGGCACTACCACTTTGCCTTCTATACCTTCAGACATTACCTACCATCTACTCTAGCCATACCAATTGGATGATGCCTTGATTAGAGCAGACTTCAGAAGGAATATTGGCCTTGAAATGAGCTTGAAGGACAAATAGGGCTCAGAAAGTTTAGATAGAAAGGATCCAGAAAAAACAACCACAACAACAGACATTCCAGGAGGGGAGAAAACAGCAGGAGCAAAGGTGGGAAAAAAGGAGAAAATAGATGTGAGAAACACTTTGGTGGATCACAGGGACTTCCCAGCCAGGGTCAGGGAGGTAGCCTGAATGGGGTTTCCATACCCATTGCTCCCTTGGGAGCCCTTAGGAAGATCCACGTGGGATGCCCCTCAATGCAGCTGTGGGGAATCACAGGACTTCCCAGTAGGGTCAGGGAGTTAGCCTGGGACAAGCTTCCTCTGCCCACTGCTTCCCTTTGGGGCCCTTAAAAAGATCCACATGATGTATCCCCCTAAAATAGCAAACCCCTTCTCACTGAAAGAACACAGAAACAGGGTGCAGAGGAACGTGTTTACTACACTCCCTAGCCAGAAGCCGATGTGGTGCTCACAAGGGACACACCCATACCAATACAGAAGCAGGAGTGAGGGTCTACTAGTTCTGTCCTTCTTGGTAGAATTGGGGTTACTCAAATTCCTGACTTAATTTCCCTCTATATAGTCTACATTCCCTCTATGTATACAGATTATATACAGATTCCATAGGCATGATAGTGAGGATATTTGAGGCCAGACTGGGCCTGACCTCTTCTAAAGTCAGAGCTGTGTGCCACACCCCTACTTTTCTAGTTCCCTTTGGCCATTGTCACAGTTCCAGGAAGGCTGGGGGTTTGAGTAAAGTAAGATAAGGGAGTAAGATAACCCCATTTTGAAGATTTAAAAATTAGACTAATTTTACTCAAGGTCACACAGGTAACAGGGGTTTGAAGCCAGGATTTGAACTAGTCATCTGATTCCAAAGAAAGTGCTTTCCACTTCACTCCATTAGCCAGAACTGAACTTTGCCCACACCATAGTCTTACTTAGCAAAGGCTAACTCTGGGGAAGAATGATTAGTGAGCCCAAACCAAAGGGACTCTCAAGAGTCTACCAGTTGCTGAGTTCATCAGGGCCAATGGATAAATTCACTGTAAATGTCTCAGAAATGGCCATCCCAGACATAGAGAAAGCTTCCAAAGCCAACTCTTAGAGAAAACCTATAAAGAGTGTAAGGGATTTTGAATGCTGTTCTGGGGAAGAGATTAAATGGGTGTTTCACACTCCTTGCTTTTCTCACTGTCAGTATTGAATGACTGTCTGGCTTGGGAAATTACATATCAATGGACAACTCTTCACAGGTTCAAACACTGACCAGAGCCTGGGGTTGGCAGGAGAATCATAGCTATTGGACACACACATAATTAGTCCATTTCCATTTAACACGTTTTAAAGGCAGCCATTACAACCCAATAAAAGGAAACAATAGCAGCATAAATCCTGAGATCAATAGCCAGGAAAGCAGTCATTGTTTTTCACTGTCTTCCATCCAAATAATCCTAAATGCCTTGCTGGGAGAGATAGAATCTCTCTTACTGAGAATGAAGTTAAAGGGGAATATTTCTGGCTCCTTTGGAGATCCCCATTATCTTAGGAAGTCATGTACCTTCCTCTGGGCCTCAATTTCCTCACAGGTCATAGAGCCAGAGCTGGAAGGGACCTCAAAGGTCATCTAGTCCAAGTCACTTACTTTGAGGAAACTGAGGGTGACAGAGTAACCCACACACAGGTAGAAAGTGGGAGAGGCAGGATTAAAACGAATGTTTGAATAAGTTGACTCATAAGCCAGCCTTCTTTCCACTCTGTCATCTGTAAAATGAAAGAGGTTGGGGAACGTAGTGAGTTCACTGTCACTGACTCCAGCTATAGAGAAGTAACAATCTTTCTGTGTTGATATATGTTCAGAATCCCTGTCTCTTATTAGGCATGTCCCATGTAGTGATTTTTTTGGTGAATTATCTTTCTACACCTATATCCTATCTCCCAACTTGAATATAGATTGTAAACCTTGTATTATCCTGAGAATCATAGTTCACATTTCTCTATAGCTTTCTAGTTTACAAAGTTCTTTCTACACACCAATCTTGCAAGGTAGATACAAGCTTTTTTTTTTTTTAAGTCAACAAGAGTTAAATAACTTGCCCAGGGTCACATAGGAAGTAAATGTCTGAGACTGCATTTGAACTCATGTCCTTCTGACTCTACAGCCAGTGCCCTATCCACTGTGCCACCTATTTGCCCTTCTATGAGTTTTATTATACCATTTTACAGGAGGGGAAACTGAGGCTCAGGAAAGTTCAGTGACTCACCTGAGAATATCTAGTTAGTCAATGACAGGGCCAGAATTCAAACTCAGGACTCAACTCCAACTCTTGACCTTTTTTCACTATCATGAGCCAATAGGGGTGGGAGGGGGCAGGAAAGGACTTAGAAATCATTCCAGTGAACTCTGTGATTTTGTATGAGGAGAAACTGAGGTCCAAAGAAGTAGAATTACTTGCCTGAGGATCCACAGCTAGTTAAGTGGCAGAATTAAGGCCAACACCCAGGCCTCCTGATGATCGGTCTAGTGTTTTTTTGTTGAAGACCTTCTTTCCTTTCAATGCTCAGCTCAAATGCCACTTCCACATGCGGTCCTGATCCCTCCAGTGGCTAGTGCCTTTTCCCCCTAAATTGCCTCATGCTTGTTCTGTATGTATTTTGCATGTATTTTTATGTACACATGCTATCTCTTCCAACACAAATTCTTAAGGACAGAGGCCATTGAATTTTTCCCTTCTATATCCAGTGCTTATTTGTTGACTGAATGATTGATTTTTCCCACTGTTATCTCTGTTGCTTTCGACTCTATTGAAGGGGACCTAGCATTGTGCAGGTGTGAGTCCAGTGCTGCAGAAATCTTGTGCCAAGAGCTAGGAGCAAGACAGCCTCCAAAAAGTAGGTTGATATAGTTGAAGAGATCTCCTAGGGATATAGCTTTAGTCTGGAGTGATTAATATTAATAGCTAGAATGTATATAGTCCTTTAAAGTCTGCAAAGAGCTTTTCAAATATTATCTTATTTTATCCTTACAACAACCCTGGAAGATAAATGTTTTTAGAATCTTTAGTTTACAGAAGAGGAAACTGAAGTAAATACAGATTAAGTGACTTGCTCAAGGTCGCAAAACTAAGAAGTGTCTGAGATCTAAACTTAGGTGTCCCTGATTCTAGGCAGCTAGATGGCACAATGGATGAAACATTATCCTGGAATCAGGAAGACGCCTCTTCCTGAGTTCAAATCTGACCTCAGGTACTTACTAGCTGTATGACTAGCAGGTGACTTAACCCTGTTTGCCTCAGTTTCTTTATCTGTAAAATGAACTGGAGAAAGAAATGGCAAACTACTCCAGCATCTTTGCCAAGAAAACCCCAAATGGGGTCATGAAGAGTCAGATGCAACCAAGCAACATAACTTACTGACTCTATGTGCAATGTTCTATTGGGTCACTCAATGAGCTCAGTGGTAATGTAACATATATCCAATGCTAATGGAACCAATGTCAGTCCCTGAACTTGATGTCTATGCGGGTCAGCTAGTTTTCCTCTACTCCCTGACCACTGACTGACTACACCTCTAGCTTGAGCCAGCCATGTCATGAGAACATGATATTGGTCACAGGAGAGAATAAGGAGGATTTGGATGGGTTTAGTGCATTTTAAACAGATTTAAAAACCCATCTCCTGTCTTGGGTCAAAATCTTCCAAGTGCAAACATCTTAGTTCCCCACTTTCACAGGGCATCCTCCACGCTCCTTCAGAGAGCTGGCAGTCAATCCCCTCAGAGGAGGGCTGTAGGAGGTAGCTTCCAGGATGCTCAATGGAGCCTGCGGCTTATTTGGAGGCTGGATCTGAGTGGCGACATTTTGAATTTAAAACTTGGATTTATTGCATTGGGTAAGTTGCTCTGCACATGTTTTTCCTAAGCCTGAGGGGACACCCAAGCCCAAGTGTGGTTATGTGTTTTCTGAGTCACTTGCATGATCTAGGCTTTTGCAGATGGCTAAATAATTAAAGGAGCTTCAGTTACTTCACCAAACATTATTGCTTCCATGCTATCATAAGCAACATCACATGTAGTCAGGGACACTATTTGGTGCCTTTCCCTTTTTCTAGGGCTGACATTGAACAAAGTCTTTCTTTGACCCTTTCCCAATTCCTTTTTTTCTTCTCTCTACCTAGCAGCTAGGTTGTCCTAGTACATAAAGTGCCTAGACTAGAGTTAGGAAGACCTGAGTTCAAATTAGACTTTAGATATGTAACAGTTGTTTGACCCTTTGTGCCTCAGTTTCCTCATCTATAAAATGAACTGGAGAAGGAAATTGGCCAAGAAAACCCCCAAATCAGGTCACAAAGAGTTGGACATGACTGAAATGAATGAATAAAGGTAACAACATACCTGCTGGAGTCCAGTGTCCTGCCATTTTCTTTTCTTTCATCCCAGGTTGGTGAACTTGGAACCTTAAGCCTTGTCAAGGGAGAACTTCTGAGATACAATGTTTTATGGACTTTAGAAATCATCAAATACAACTCCTTTGTTTTGTGGATGAGGAAACTCAGGACAAAGTGGTAAAGTGATTTTTTTCAGGGTCATACAGGTAGAAAGAAGAGGAGTTCAGATTTGAACCAAGGTCCTCCCACTTCAAATTCAGTATGCTTTCCATGATACCTCACACATCCTCAAAGATCTTTTGAAATTGAGCTTATCCAGGACTTGAACCTGGGACTTCTTGTCCTCTGTGAGAGAATCATACTCTCAGACCAACAACCTGCCTCTCATAAAATGGCAAAAATGGGAAAAAAAAAAACCTCTTTTGGCTTTTCTATGACCCATAAGAGGGCATGACAAATAGGGTGGATTCTGTATTATCCAGACTTGTACAAAACAGGATGCTAAGTATTTGCCGGGCATGAGGAAACTTGAGTGGCAAGTCATGCTCTATTAAAAAAAGAAAGTAACAGCTAAAGGAAACCTACTGATCACTCCCCTGCCTATAGCACTTACTACATTTTCAAAGTAGTTTCCAATCTTTTATTTTAGTTATGAAATATAAGAGCTGGGAAGAAGAGTTTGATCATCTGCTCCAACTACCTCACTTTTCATCAGGTGAGACTCAGAAAGGGTCCATGACTTGCCTCAGAATACACAGCTAATAAGGGACTGGGGTAGGGCTTGAATGCACCCAGATCTCCCAACTTCCAGTCCAGAGTTCTTCTCCCCAATGCCATTCTCTCCTCTCCATTACCAGCCTTGCAGACAGATCTTCTAAAGTAGAGTGAGCCTCACTGACTAGTACCACGACTTCCACATCTTCTAAACTTACTTCCTCCAAGAAACTCTCCCGGTCTAACCTTGCTTGGCTACTCATCACTCCATTCATTCTAGCAATACCCACAAAATGGACACATGCTGACTTGGGAGGCAGTAATTAGTCCTGCCCTTGTTTTTATGATTGGGATTTTTTTTTCTTTTCTGACTTCTATTTTTTTGTCATGTTTTTTTTTTGCTTTTTGGAGGGGGGAGGGCAGGGCAGTTGGGGTTAAGTGACTTGCCCAAGGTCACACAGCTAGAAAGTGTTAAGTGTCTGTGGGCCGCATTTGAACTCAGGTCCTCCTGATTCCAGGGCCGGTGCTCTATTCACTGCGCCACCTAACTGCCCCAATTTATCATGTATTTATGTCTATTCCCTTAGACTGTAAATTTCTTGAGGTTAATAAGAACTGTGATTTCTATTTCGTGGTGGTACAGAAAGAACAGCATATTTAGAATCAGGGTACTTAGCTTCTAGTCTTGGTTCTGGCCAGCCTGTGGGACTTTGAACAAATTATTTCTTTTCCCTGGGTTTCAGTTCCCTTCCTCCCTAGATGGGGCTTGAACTTCTAAGCTCTCTTCTATCTCTGTGATTCTCTATTTCCCTCATGGGCTCTTTTTACCATCCTGACTTTCCACCCCTCTCCCCACCCTGGAGCATCCATCCATGTGAGTGACTGTTCTTGCATTTTCTAAGGAGGTTCCCCAAAGTGGAAAGGGGTACTACTCATGGGAGAGAACAGCTCTCTATAGGAAATCTGGTTATCTGGCAACTGACAAAAGTTTAGAATGAGGCCCTTTCTGAAAGCTTGGCTTGTGGCCCAGAGTTTAACCTCCAACCCTGACTATGGGTCTAGTTAGAGTCATGGGCTCATGATGTTACTTAAATGCCTGACAAGAGAAATAGGTGAGGATTGTCAGAAGTTCTTATCTTGGGATTTATGGGACAGATAAAAGCACAGGAAATGGAATGGAGCCCAGTACTGTCCTCCTGGAGAGAGTTTTCAGGGATTTATTTCCAGAATCTAATGAATACAGAATTATAGAATGTTAGAGCTGGAAAGAATCTGGAAGATCATATAAAATAGATGAAAGTACCTCTTCATTTTGCAGATGAGGAGACTGAGTCCTAGAGAGGGAAAGTGAATGCCCCAGAACATGGTGCTAATGCATATCAAGGCCAAGAGTTGCAGAAGCTGCGTGTCCCTGTCCTATTGTAGGGCTTTCCCCCTCTGCTATACCCTGGCTTTTGAAGTATGATTTTTAGGGAGGAAAGGTTCTCTGTTCTTAGACTGAGGTGCTATAGTGGATAAAGCATCAGGGTTGGAATCAGAAAGAGCTGAGTTTGAATACTACCCAAGGCACTAGCTAGGTAACTGAGTATACCATGTAACCTTTGTGAGATTGTCAAAAACAGGGGTAACAATAGCACTTTTCTCACAGGACTGTCTTAAGGATCAAAAGTCAACTCAACCAGCCTTTCTTAAGAGCCTACTATGTGCCTGTCACTATGCTAAGAATAAAGAAAGACAAAAAAATGTCTTCATCAATCTAATAAGGGAGACAACATGAATACTATTATGTACAAACAAAACCTACACAGGAAAATTTGAAGTAATCTCAGAGGGATTCAATGCACTAGCATTGAAATGAGACTGTGAAAATCTCCTGTTGAAGGTGGGGTATTAGCGGAGACTTGAAGGAAGTCAGGGAAGCCAGGAGGTAGAGACGAAGAAGGTGAGAATTCTAGACATGGGGGAAGCCAGTGAAAATTCATGGAGCTGGGAGATGGAGTGTCTCATGTGAGAAACAGTACCATATTATCATTATCATCATTATAACTAAGATTATTGATATTAGCAATAGCAGGAAGCCAGTGTCATAGGATTGCAGAGTCCATGGAGGGGATAAGATAAGAAGATTGGAAAGGCAGGGAGGGGTCTGTTTATGAATGGCTTTAAATGCCAAACACAAGACTTTTTTAGTATCTGATCCTAGAGGCAATAGGGAAACCCTGGAGTTAATTGAATAGGGGTGGGGATATTTGACCCAGTAAGATCCATGTTTTAGGAAGATTATTTTGATAAGTGCATGTAATGTAAGGTCTACATGTAGTCAAAACAGTTTGAAGAACCTTGAAGGATGCTATAAATGTGAGTTATTAATGTTTATGACATTTTTTCACCTCTATTTGGCACTCATTGCATATAGTTACTTGTGAACATTTACTATTTCCCTTTTCCTTGAGAGTAAACTCCTTGAGGGTAGGGTCTATGTCTTATTACTAATGCATCCCATTCAGTGTCTAGAATGAAGTAGCCATCTTGGTAAATTTTCTGTTTTTGAATGTCTCATAGACATTTATATGGCCATAAAGGTGGAAGAATCGTGGACTTTTCTGAAGTTGGTGACTGATTTGGGATTACGGTAAGAATTCCTAGTTCTTCTCTAGTCTTTCAGCTAATCGGTGTCTATTTTGGAGAAAATAAGGTCAGTTGTATGTGTTTCATCCCCTCTCCCTTCTGACCCCCTCATTATCCATGAATCCCCTTTTGATTTTCCTGAGGACACCAACCAGACCTAGAGCATAGCTAAAAGAACCCCAGAAAAACCAAAGAGTAAAGTCAGGAGCCCCAGTTTCAACTCCTTTTTCTGCATTTTGTATGGGCCACTTCCATTCTCTCAGACTGTTTCCTTACCTGTGAAATGGGAATAAGATGACCCGCCTTACGTACTTCACAGGGTTGTGGTGAGGATCAAACAATGGGTAGAAGAGTGCCTTGAAAAGCGTGAAGCATTGTACAAATGCCAGATATTATTTTTGCAAGAAGATCTCCAGTGTTTTTGCTTAATTTTGATCTAATTTGCATACAGTCTGTTCTCTTGCAAATTTCATGTTGCAGTGTTAGAAGGGCATCCTTTCTTTTTCATTCTCTCTGTTTCTTATCTTATTCCTTGCTTCCCATCCCTACCTAGGACCTACTGCCACAAAATCATGTCCTCTATGAGGAAGAAAGGGCAGAGGTTGAGAATGAATGGTGAAAACCAGCTAGCTGCCTTGGAACACTTAGAAGTTACCACATACTCACTGATGGAGATGTAGTTCTAGTTGGCATACCAGGCCTCAGTTTGCCAAGAGTGGGCAGAGAAAAGACTTTCCTTATTTTAGATGAATCAGGTAAGACTGGCCCTCTGTGGGACTTTGCCTGTTCCCGGAACCTTCCTGTGGAATCAAAACTAGTGATGATTCTGGTAAATAAGAATGATGCTGGTGATGCCTTATATTGGACTCTTTAAAATTAATTACAAAACATTTTCATCTACATTATCTCATTTGATCCTCAGAAGTAGCAATGGTATAGTAAACAGAGGATCCCTCTTGGAGCAAAGAAGGCCTAAGGGCAAGTCCTGTTTCTGACTATGGACAAGGCATTTAACTTGTCAGTGCCCCCCAGGAAGCCTTGGGTTTAAGGTTAAAAGCTGCAGACAGGTGCCAGTCTGGGTCCAGTGAAGGGGGGTGTTCAACGTTGAGAGCTCCTCATACCAACAAGATCAGAAGTCCAGACCAATCAACAACAACTTCTCTGTGAGGTAGGTAAAGAAGGCATTATTATTTCTCCCATTTTACAGATGAAGAAACTAAGGAAAGAGAGAGATACAGAGACATTCCCAGCAGGACAGAGCTAGTAAGTGTAGGGTAGGAATTTCACTGACTAACACCAATACTCGACCAGCCTCCTAACACTATTCCTCCAGGAAGCTCTGCTGGTCAGATACCACTTGGAGTGGGATTTCAGAGCCAAGCTGGTTTGCATTAACTAGCCTTCTTGTTCTCCACTTGGGTGCTTTCCCTCCTTTGCAGATGGCAGATTGTAGGCCCTACTGGCCTAGGCCAGCTAAGCAGACCAAAGGGAGCAGGATGCCTGGCCAGGATATCCCCCCACTGTTTTCACAGAAAAAAAAAGATCTGTAGCAGGGTGGGAACCTGGGATTGTTGTCCCAATATGTGTATCCTTTCCCTTTTTCCAGTCATTACAAGTTTGGTGGCTCCCAAGTCTTCAAGGAGGAACCTGCTTTTCATTAGAGCCCAAGGGTGCTGCTGGCTTCGGTTTTCAGAAGTCGTGTTACCATATGTGGTGCCCTCGCCTTTGGTCTGAGCACATCTTGTCAGTATTAACTAACCACTTCTTGCAGTTACATCACAACAATTCTTTAGATCTTGGAAGCAGAGCTGTAGATATTTGCATATGTGTTTCTTTAGTTTTCACAGAACAGGCTGCCTAGCAGATGGAGGACCCAAACCATCATCCTCCAACATTTAGCTGCAAGTTAAGCCGTTTTCCTGTGTTGTTCACCACATAGGAAACTAGGCGGTTTTTAACCACACTGTGATGCTGCCAGCTCTCAACCTTAGAATATTTTCATGGGGAAAAGGAAAAAAAAAGGGGGGGGGGACTTAACATGGTTTTCCCCACCCCCTCCTGCCTTCCAACCAGATGGCAGATGGTATGGAACCAATAAAACGTAGACTCAAAAGTTTGTTTACTTAACATCCAACAGAGTATGCCTTTGTGGTCCCTGCTGTAGCAAGGCATCTGAGGTCTTTCAACCAAGGAAACAACCAGACTGAGTCAACAACTCTGTGTGGCTAGAAAGGTAATCTTCCTATGGAAGACTGCTTGTGTAGTTATGAGAGAGAGGGAGGGAAAGGGAGAGAGAGAGAGAGAGAGAGCCAGACAGACAGACACAGAGAAAGAAACAGGGACAGACACAGAGGCACTGACACAGACAGACAGAGAAAGACAAAGGCAGAGACAGACAGACAGAGACATAGAGAGAGACAGAGACAGATAAAGGCAGAGAGAGACAGAGAGAAGGAAGAAGATAAAGAGAGAGAGAGAAAGAAAGAAAGAAAGAAAGAAAGAAAGAAAGAAAGAAAGAAAGAAAGAAAGAAAGAAAGAAAGAAAGAAAGAAAGAAAGAAAGAAAGAAAGAAAGAAAGAAAGAAAGAAAAGAAGAAAGGAAGAAAGAAAGGAAAAAAGAAAGAAAGAGAAAGGTGGGAGGGAGAGGAAGGAAGAAAGAAAAAGAAGGGAGGGAGAGGAAGGAAGGAAGGAAGGAAGGAAGGAAGGAAGGAAGGAAGGAAGG
>NW_027186296.1:33223544-33224678 GCF_028583685.1 Petaurus breviceps papuanus | reverse complement strand
AGGAAGGAAGGAAGGAAGGAAGGAAGGAAGGAAGGAAGGAAGGAAGGAAGGAAGGAAGGAAAGAAAGCCTATGTCACTTTCTGGGATCTTACAATGAATCGGCTTCATCTAGTTGAGACTAGGTGAACAGCATGGGGTAGTGACAGGTTTGCTTGAATAAGGAATCAGTGGACCTGGGTGGAAATCTCATCTCTGACAGTAACTTTGGGTATTGGGCTGGTCACTGAGCCTCTTTGAACCTGTTTCCTTTTCCATTAAACAGTGTTACTCATAGGTAGCCAGCCTACTTATCTCAGGCTTATTATGAGGAATGGGCTTTGTAAACCTTGAAGTACTATAAAAATCTGAATCATTATAATAGAGAACATTATATAGTGCCTTAAAGTTTACAAAGCACTTTACAAATATTATCTCATTTTATCATCAAAACAGCCTTGGGAATAAGGTGCTATTATCATCCCCATTTTACAGATAAGGGAACTGAGGCAGAGACTTACCTAGGATCACACAGCAATTAAATATCCTAGGTAGAATTCATACTCAGATTTTACTGACTCCAGTTCTAGCATTCAATGCACTATGCAACCTAATTGTTTATGTTGTCATAATGTTTTCTGGAAGAACATTTCCCCAAAAATGTGACAGAAGTAGAATTGCTTAGTAGATAAGAGAATTGGATTTAGAATCCAGAAGATCTGGTCAAATTTTGCCTCCAATACTGATTAGCTATGTGATCCTGGACAAGTCAGTTTCACATCTGTGAGCTTCAATTTTATCATCTGTAAAATGAGGATAACAGAAGCCCTTCTGAGATCACCTTCCATCTATATTGCCTGTATCTTGGGTATACAATTTCTTTTGCTTGTTGTTGCCCCCATTAGAATATGATCTTCTTGAGGACAGAGACCAAGGTTTTTTTTTTTTTTTTACCTTTCTTTGTATTTTTATTGCTTAGCTTAGTGCTTGGAATTCAGTAAATAGCAATAGATGCTTGTTGACTGAATGCCTGACCCACAAATTCAATAGTTATGTAAACAACTCTGAAGTTATAAAAATGTGAGCAATCCTTTTTATCTCTGGTGCCAAGTTCAGTGTAGGCTTGGGGTAGGGACTAGACCTTGGGTGCCTGGAAGT
>NW_027186296.1:33176067-33223534 GCF_028583685.1 Petaurus breviceps papuanus | reverse complement strand
TATTAATTGGCCTGTAAGTGGTTACATGTGTTGCTTTTATGTGTCATTCAGAATCTGGTACTTAAACTTCACAGCTATTTGGGAAAACCTAAGTTTTGTTCTAAGGTTGAGCTGGAAAATTGATCTGCCCGATTGTTCCTTGAATATTCTAACTCAACTCCCAGGCCTCACTCATTCCATTCCCCTTGCCCAGAAATATCCACCCCACCCTCTTCCTCCTACATCCTCCTCCTGGCTTTCTCTCAAGCTCGACCTCCTAGCATCTTAGAATTTTAGAACCAAAAGGAACCTTAGAAATGACTTAGTTAATCACTTTTACAGATAAGGACAGTGAGGCCCCAAGACTTGTCCAGATGACTTGTCCAAAGAGAAGGAGCCTGGGACTTATTCCATTCCTGGTCAGTGGCTTCTTCATGATGTCATCCTTCCATTTAGAGTTGGAAATTGCTTCCAGATCACAGAAGCCAGCCTTCTCATTTTTCAGATAAGGAAACTGAGGCCAAAGAAGGAAATTACTTTTCTAAGTTATACAGGTCACAAAATTGCATTTACAATATTTTGCTTATGGAATAAAAAGTTCCCTTGGCTTTAATTGTTGTTGTTTCTGGGTTTTTTTCCACTTGAAGTCAAAGATGAAAAGAAAATTATGCCTCTATTCTGTTGCCCAGTTGTCTACCGATCTACACAGTTCCTTCAGTGTCCCCCAGGAAGACCAATGTTTGATAACGTTTATTCAATGAGAGGAGGGAGTATGGTGGGGGTGGACTCAAACATGGCCACCAGTTTTGGTTTTTGCTTTCTAGGGACTATCTCCATGCTAAAATGAAGACAGTGGAACTGGGAGGTCTTGTGTCTTTGTTGAAGTCTAATAAAAGGAAGCTTGGACATTTCCAACTCTAAAGAAAAGTTTTCTTGTGACATTGAATAATTTCTACCCAGGGCTAGGGGGAAGATCAATGTAGATAAAGAAAAGATGAAAAGGTCAATCAGGGTAGCCTATGGCAGTGCCTCTTCATACCTGGACCACCCTCTTTCTTCTACTCTACCTCCTAGAATCTCTGGCTTCCTTTAAGACTCATCTCAAACCCCACCTTATCCTCATTTAAGCTTCAGAACTCAAACCCAGGTTTCCTTAGGGCAGTTCCCTTTCTGAAGACCTAGATTCTCTTTCCTCATAGACCTACTAGCTATGTGACCACAGTATCCTTTTCCATTGAACTCCATGGCCTCTAAGATACTTATCAGCTCTTATCTCTGATGGTTCTTATGATCCACTACACCATGCTCTGGGGCAGGAAAATAAGGACATGGGATTTAAGCTGGCCCTGTCTCAGGGTAAACCCTGTCTAGAGTAAAGGGCCCCACTGCTATTCTGAATTCTATGTATGGAGCCATTTTCTTTCTCTAAGAAATTTCTGTTAGGCAGTTAGGTGGCACGTTGGCTAGAGTGCTGAGCCAGGAATCAAGAAGACCTGGGTTCAAATCCCATATCGCATATTAACTGTGCAGCCCTGGGCAAATCACTTAACTTTTGTTTGCCTCAGTTTTCTTGACTTGGAAATAGGAATACTAATAATATCTGCCTCCCAGGGTTGTCATGATGCTCAAATGAGACAATATTTGTAAAAAGTGCCTGGCACATAGTACACACTTAATAAATACTTATTTCCTTCCCTTTCTTTCTTACACCATGGACAATGAAAGTCTTGTACAACCCCAGTGGTCTGGGAACCTTAATTTCAAGTCTAGAAATGGAAAAACCTATAAACTCAGATATTAAAAGTCAAATCCTACAAATATGTTTAAAATAGATTGTTAAGGACTTTGAGTATATAGATTGGTCTCCCCTTCCTTAAAATTTCCTAGAACATTTTGTTTGAATCTCTCTTCTGACCCCATCACTTTCTATCTTGGATCATACTTAGCTGTCTATATCATGTTCCCTATATTTGAGTCTAAGCTTTGTGAGAAAAGTGACTTGCCCCCTTCCCCATCTTTGTATCTAATCCACCAACTAGCAGAATATTACATTATAGCCGACTTCCCCAGTAAGGGTTAGCTATGAGAGAAGCTAGTGGCTTTGTTGCTTTTGAACTTAAAACAATTTCCCATAGGCTAACTATGTTTAGTGAGGCAGTGAGAACTCCAAGAAGAAAGCAAGTCTTTTGTTCATAAGGAATCAACTTGGATGACTCTGACCTTCCATGATATTCTAAGAAGCATAAATGTGCAGTGTACAGAATGTGACAGATAAACCCTAGCTCTCCATTAGAATATGAGCTCCTTGAAAGGCAGAGACTGTCCTTTGACTCTTTTTGTTTCCTCAGTGCTTATCACAGTGCCTGGATCATAGTAGGCACTTAATTAATGTTTATTGATTGACTTCTACTTGCTACCTGGGTGATCTTGGGCAGGTAATAACTTTTCTTGGCCTCAGTTTCCTCATCTACAAAATTAGAAGTTGGTCTAAATTGAAATGAGCAGATTTTTTTTTTCACAGCTACTGTGTTCAGTCTGAGGGATAGTGGAGCAGCAAGAAAGAACATTTACTTTGTGCCAACCACACACCTCCCCTCCCGCCCCCAATCTTGAATGGAGACGCTAAGAATCTATGTGTGATGTTATAAAATGGTTCATGTTGCTTTGAGTGTACCTATAAGGAACTGCTGCTCATAGACTCTCTTTCCTTTAGAGGAGTGTGTATATATATGTAGATATGTTTTCTTTTTCAAGCAACTATTTTCAGAAGCTGAGACCCCTTCACTGTTGGCAGAAGGAAAGTGTACCCCACTTAGCTGATGCAGGATAGGAGGCCAATGATCTCTTCCAAGTTGAAAGACAAGGAATTCTCAGACCATGTCAAGTAGGAAGTTTTACCTTTAGCCTCTAAGGCATTGGAATAAAGGAATGTTTTGTTTATTGGCTCCAAGTTGAAAGTAGGATTGGGAGGTAGCATCATTCTGCTTACTTTGTTGAGAATGACTGAAGTATAGCTTACATATATATTTAAAAATAGGCAGCTTGATTTAGTCAAGAGTATTAGAAGATCTGGGTTTAATTTCCCTGATTCATTTCTAAGTCTCAAATTTTCTCATCTGTAAAATGGGAATAATACTTTTACTACCTATGTCACAAGATTGTTGTGAGGAAAGTGCTTTGTAAATTGTAAAGAGCTATACAGTCACACACATATATACATTTATGTCCATATATACATATACAGGAGCTATTAGTAATATTGTTATCATTTAAAATACCATAGGAATGAAATTAAGGAACTTTGGAAAGAACTTTACCATGTGAAGAGTAGTCATAGGAGAGATCCTTAGGAAGCAGGAGGAACTGGTAATTTGAGGAATTGAGAACAGAAGGGATTTTTGAGATTGTCTAGTAGCCTTTCATTTTACTGATAATGAAACTGAGGCCTCAAGAGGAGAAATGAGGCCATAGAGGTTGAAAGTGAACTGAAATCTGTCCTTAGGTCTTCTGACACCAAATCCAGGGCTCTTTCCACTGTTATTTCCATCTGATGAGTTTTGGACATGTTGTGGCCAAGGTCTAGAAAGTAAGTTCTACAAGGGACTTAGCATCCCAGGAGGCCAGGGAGCATCGGCCAAGGTCTGCCTTGGGCTACAAGACCTGCTCAATAGATGCCCAGACAATATAGTTGTATTTGCCCTTTGGCTTTAGTTCTTGGCACTGTCTCATAGATTCTTTTGGCTGGAGCCTTAGACTAATAGCTATATCTCTGTTCTAAACTTTGACTTTCTGATGACTGATTTAGCCAACTGGGCCATAGTGTTTAACTCTTCACGGTCCCAATGATTAACCTCATGTCTATGAAAACCTTAGGTAGCCCACTCACTAAATGACCAAGGATCCATAGTACCTTGTTGTAATAGTAATGGAATTTAAATATCCCCCTGTATTGGCTTGGTTTTTGGATTGATTGTGTTAAAACCCAGAGCCTGTGAATCCCACTTACGGGATGGACTTGTTGACGTGAAAAGAGAGGGCTGAACTGGGAGGAGCTGGTGATGTAAATTTAGAGAGACACAAGCAAAGAGAGAGGCAGAAGAACTTTTTGGAAGCAGCATCTTGGAGGCAGAGAGAGACTGAGAGGATTGCTGAGGGCCAGTTTGAATTGCCCAGGACTTTTGAGAGCTGCTAAGCACCCCAGCGTCCCCAGGGTGGCTGCCAACACAGGTTCTTAGATCTGCTTTGCTAAAGGAAAGCAACTCAAATTCGTTAACAAGCTTACTTTAATCAGTCAAATATATATTGTTTACCTAGTTCAGGGGAAAAAGGTTAGCACCCCGAACTTCAGAGTATACAGACAGAATTGTCAAGACAGAGAAACAGATCAAGTAGACAGGTTTCCAAACTGTCCAACTATTACATCCATACCAAATCAACATCTGGGTTTTTCAAAGCCAGGGGGCTCTCAACAACAGGTTCCCAGAGTCTCATCTAATCACATCACAGAACACTTCTCAAACTGAACCCCCAAACAAAGCCTCACATCATGGTTTATATAGCCTTCTCCTGGCTCAGAGAATGTAACAACCTTCTGGACCCACTGGCCAATCAAAAAGTATCTACTGAAAAACAAGCCTCCCACTCCAGGCTCCAGGTGCACTTTAGCCTAAGGGCAGGGAAAATATTAAAAATTTACATTCCCATTACACTTGTGCACCATGGGAATTTAGTATTTGTTTATTTTTTACTGCTATTATTTTTTTTGGAGACAATCAAGGTTAAAGTGACCTGCTCAGGGTCACACAGCCAGCAAGTGTCTGAGGCTGGATTTGAACTCAGGTCCTCCTGACTTGAGGGACAGTTCTGTATCCACGGTGCCACCTAGTTGTCCCTTAGTAATTGTTTATTAAGAAGCAAAGTGGAGGGGCGGCCAGGTGGCTCAGCGAGTAAGAGCACCGGCTCCAGTGTTGGGACGACCTGGAGATCGAATCCCGGGCTCAGACACTCAGCACCACACCCAGAAATAACTGGCCCTGTAACCTTCAGCAAGTTACTTAACCCCGATTGCTTTAAAAAAAATTATTAAAGAAGCAAAGTGGAGTGGAGATTATTAGTGTTTGTTGAGAAGCAAAATGGACTTGGAGTTGAGACGTGTGATTTGGAATCCTGGCTCTACCACTTACTCTACCACGTGATCTTGGGTAAGTCAGTTAAACCAGTTGTGTCAAACTCAAATAGAAATGGGGTCCACTAATCCTGAGGGATCCTAAGGATCCCTGAGGGTCTTATACTGATTGTATTCAAAATGTAATATTGTCTATGTTTTGTTGTATTTTTATCTATGTTGCTAAATATTTCTCAATTACATTTTAATCTGGTTTGAGCCTCATGCTCAAATGAACCTATGGGTCATGTGTTTGAAACCAATGACTTTAAACAATAACAACCACACAGTGCCTCAGTTTCCCCTTCTCTAAAATAGTGATAATAATATTTCATTATCTATCTGACAGGGTTTTTAAACTTTTAAACACTCAATAAGTTCTCAGTAATGCTGATAAAGAATCCTCATCCTATCATACCCGATACACCAGTCTAGTACCCTACCAAAAAAAGTGAAGTTAATCTGTTATGACCTTAATGAAGCCTTACTCTCTCTTTGTGATCACCCACTTCCTTTTCTACATGTTCACTTACATCTAGAATACGTTATAGAGTCTCACCAGCCATCTCAGTCAAGTTCACTAGCCTGTCATTTGCAGATGTAATTTTCTTTCCTTTTTTTGAAGACTGAAACATTTTTCCTCCTCTAATCTTGAGGCATCTCTTCTATTCTCCAGAATCTTTCAGAGATCTCTTTCAAACAGTTTAGTAATCACAAGCATTCAGTCAAAACTTGAAGTCATTAGAGCTATAATGATGGCATTTCAGGCAGTTACCAATGAATGTGAGAAGATTTGGGGGTGAGTAGGGACGTAGAAGGGAAATAGGTCCCCTTGTTGTCTCCCACATAGGCAACCTCCCACTCTGCCTGGGGATAGGGCCTTACTTGGAAAGTGGATGATTAAAAGCTTGAAAGGGACTCTGGCATCCTGTTTTGATGGTCTTGTGGCAGTAGCTACCTCAGAGCTTGCTGGCATTTTCCAAATTTGGACTCAGCAGATGCAGATGGGTGATTAGTACCCTTTCCCAGGGTAGCTGATTAGATCAAGTCAATTTGGAGAAAATAGGATTCTAATGTGTTTGATTGGCTCACATACACTAATGAATAACTCACCTTTCCAAAGCATGCTGTACATTAGGGAGTCCTAGCCCTTGGATGAGTTATTAAATTTGTTTTCAGAAAGAAACTTAAAGAAGTGTGTAATCAAATACTGAACCTTCTTTTCCTGTTTTTATTTCCTTAAAACCTTTCCTAAAGTTAGATGGTAGGAATTCTGTGAAGTTTGAGAAGGATTATTAATTTTATTATTTATTAATTATTAAACAATAAGTATATAAATTATAATAAATATGTGAAAATAGAAATATTAAATAATACTACCCCCTATCTTTAGAGTGCTTACTTTTTCCAAATTCTATGAGATATATTCTTATATTGACCATCTAATAAGGTGACCTCTAAGACAAGTTACTTTCTAAAGACAAAAAACTTTAAAATTAGAAAAATGTTGATTCTACGAAGCACAAAATTATGAGTCCAAAAATATACTCAATGCATCCATCCTTGGCTTCCATGAAATTTAAGGAATGATATTATAGAACCGTTGATTTAAAGCTAAAAGGAACCAAAGAGATCATCTGGTACCACCCCATCATTTTATAGGTGATAGAACTAAGGCACAGAGGGTGGAAACTACATATTCAGTAAGGAAGCAGAAGAGCTGACCCATGAGTTCAGAAAAGGCAGATGGTAATAAACACAGTGGCAACCTTTGAACTTTGCTCTGTTTGGTCTGTCTCTCCCGTGGCTTTCTCACCAAACCACTCAGAAGTCAATCTCTTTGCAGCTTGCCTATTGTTACACACCTGCTCCATTCCATGGGTCAAGTCTGGGCTCTGTACCTCAATGTACTTTTCTGGATGAGGAGGCTGAGTTGGGTAAACCTTTGATTCCATTTGTGCTTTTGGCATCCTACAACTCATACAATCGGCAATCAGGCATCATTGTCATCAATTAGGAGGTTTTGTGATATTTATATGGCACAGAGAGGGGATGCCCATGAGAAATGGAAAAAAGTGGGGGAAAGCTTTGTGAAGGAGATGGCATTGGAAGAAGGGGTAAGAGTTGGAGCATTAAGCTCTGTGTGTGTGTGAGTTTGTAATACCTCCTCCAGGGCTACTCCCCCAACCCCTACTTTTCTTTCACAGATTAGGTCCCCAGAGGGGTGACTGTAACTCTCAAAATTCTAGGGATAACCCTGTGGGGCTAAACTAAGCTCCTGAGTCCCACTAACTAGCAACCAGAAGACTTTTCTAGCAAAGACATTTAATCAAATGACATAGCAAGCATGATTGATATAATAAATCATTCCTTCGGAAACATGGAATATACTTTCCCACAAATACACAGTGTCCATAGGAAGAGTGAGCCCTACAGTGGTAGGTGAGGTGCCCAAAGGGCAATACAACACCTGTTCTTTTAAGGTCTGGATATTTTTTCTTGAAGCCATAATTGGCATTCATCTTTGGTGGAAAGGGTCACACTGCTTGAAGCTGTTTTCTCTGTAGTTGTATCTGTCCTCTGTATCTCTCCCAGTCCTAGCTAGATGCTACTGATCTTACTGGTCTACTCTGTGATTGGGATACTTCCCTTCCTGTCATCTACTGTTCTTTCTCCTTGAAGGTCTCCCAGGACTTTCAGACCTTTCAGAGCCCAAAAGGTTGCTTCCTGGACATATCCATCTTGAGGCTGCTGCTTGGTTACCTACTCAGGGAAAGAAACACAGAAGAGAGGGCACACATTGTGGTTTGGTAATGCCTGATTAGGTTGGACTCAAGGTGGAATGGAGGTTGGGTAGAAAATGGCATTGACTTTTGTCCTCCAACTGGATCATGGAAGGCAGCTCAGGCCAGGTTCTTTGGGAGAAACCTCCTCTGGAATGATTGTGCCCAAGTGAAAGTGACTTGTACAAAACACATCTTGCAGTGACTGAAGGCTGGAGATAGGATTCTGGAAGCCTTGCCAGCACTCCAAGTGAACATAGAAATCTGCCCAGCAGTGGTTCTGTGGTATCTCCCTAGGTCACAACCCCTTCTGCCCAGCCGTTTTCAAGCCACACTGTCTACACACCAACCCTTTTCCTCATCCTTGGAACCATACACAGAGGACAGATACAGCTACAGACATCCCTGGACTCTCTTCCTGGGTCTTTAGGCTCTGATAGGTGAACCCAAAACTAGTCTTCTGAGTTGTTTCCTGTCCATTTCCAGACAAGGTATTGTCACACACATATCCTCTCCCTTTCCAGCTCCCCTTCTATCCCATACGTCCCCATTACCCATTAGAGTGTAAACTCCCTGAGAGAAGGTTTTGTCTTGCTTTCAGGGCTTAGTATGGCACAGAGTAAGACTGTAATAAATGCTCTGTGATTCATACATTCCTTCCCTCTGCTCAATACCATGTTTTGTTTTGGCCAAGTTTGCCCAAAATGTAGCCAAAGCTCGTCTTAAAATAATGTACTTTGTAGGCTAATTTGGAGACATTTCCATTTGGGAATGGTTCACCTCAGGGCTTGCTTTTTGAATAGGCAATTGGTTAATCAGCCAATTTATTAATATGCCTAATATGCCAAGCACCTTGCTAGGACCTGGGGGCACAAAGATCAACCTGAAGCATACTCTGCCCTTAAGAAGCTTAGATTTTGGGATTAGATGTACATATTGAAGTTGATGCCAGGTGATTTGGGAGGTGGAGAAGCAGAATAAATAGTGTGGCTTGAACACTATTAGGTGGGACATCAAGCAATCCCTGAGTACCCCAACTCCCTCCCCCTACACACACACCAATATGCCATAATGTGGGAAATTCTGGTATTAGGAATCTGGTTCTATGGATCTTGAACTTTTTATCCTGCAAATATAACAATTTAAACTATCAGCTGCCATCTTTTTTTGGGGGGGGGGCGTGGTTAAGAGCCAGCTGAGAGTAAGGGCCTTTAGGAGCTATGCACAGGGCTCACTGGCTGAGGGAGAGGAGCCAGAGGAAAGTACTGGAGAAACAAGGAGGAGGAAGGCAGAAGGGGAAAAGGGGGAGGTGGGACGGTTCCCAAAGGCACTTTGCTGACTTCGTAATGTTTTTCCTTCACCTTGTCCGATCCTGTCACAGATGTTTCTAAACCTTTAATTATCTAAGCAGAGCTGACAGGAAGTAGAAACAGCTTAGCATATTAAAAAAAAAAATAGAAAGGGAAGCCCCCACCTCACATGCTAAACTTGGTCTGGTTATTTTGAAAATGTCTGTGACCAGGCAGGGCTCCATTTCTCTCCATTAACCTTCCAAAATAACCCTGACTGAAGAGACAGGTTAGGGGGAGGGAATGGGAAACTTATTGGCAAGTTGGTGACTAATTAGAAGAAACTGTTCTGCCTTGGTGGTTCACCCAAATTGGTTTTCATCCTATTTCCTTATAACATTCACACCCCCACTCCAATTTCACTCTGAGGATTAGGGTTTTCCCCAAAGTTCTGAGTGAAACATAGCAAATCAATTTTGCATAGTTGTGGGAAGAGATGGGGGAATGGGGGAGGGAGGAAAAGGATGGGCATGAGGGGAGAAAAGAGGAGGGAAGGAGAAAAGAAAAGAAAGGAGGCTGTGAAAGATACACCTTCCTTAAGAGCTAGTCTGGAAACAAAACCGAGGCTGATTATCCAGGGACTCAGGGCACTCCTGTTCAATATACTCCTTCCCTGCCCCCCCCCCCAAATCTGGCCTTTCACTTTCCAAGGGTCTAAGAGAGTACATTCTGTCAGAGAACACAATCTACTAGTAACCACCCCAACCTTCCCCAACACACATACTCCTTTTTTGGAGGGTATGGGAATGGTGAAGATGGGGGGTGGGGGGGGTGGGATTTAAGCATTCAGAACTAGACTAGAGCCTTGAAGAGAGAATCAATGATATTCTTACAGGCCCTATAAAAATATGGTCAGAAGGGTTAAATTCTAGAATGAACTTAGCTGAGGTATAGACGTTATAAATAACAAAATAAGCTCTTTTTTTCAAGTTGCTATGAGGGCAAGGGAAAGATGAAAGAAGGAATAAGAAGACTATTGCTTTGGGAAGAAAGAATGTTGAAAATAACCTGATATTGTCGAAAAGATTGGTGGATTTGATATAGAGGATCTGAGTTCGAATCTCAATTCTGCCATTTGCTACCTCTGTGTATATGACTTTGGGCAATCAAATTCAATTCACTTCAAGCATCTCCATCTGTTAAGTGCCATCTTTTTTTTTCTTTGAAAAATCTATAAAATATTATATGCTAAGCAAATCATTTCGTCTCTGTGAGCCTCAATTTCCTTACCTGTAAAATGAAAGAACTGGAAGACAGTCTCTAAGGGTTCTTCTAGCTCTTCAATCCTATGATCTTGTGTGAATCAGGAGGGATGAGGGCTTGACCTGACCTCACTCATCTTGCTTTCCCTTTTTTTTAAAGTGTCTTTTCCTAGTTTCATTCCCACAAAAGTACCCAGCACTCTCTACTCAGATCCAGTTAGAAGTGAAGCAGATCTAGTAAGCCACCAACATTTTAGCATGAATTGGTTTAATGTATTAGTCTCCCGGCAGTGGTAGACCTTCCACCTGTAATACTCTTTCTTAGTCTTTCCCCCATCCTACCTCAGATATCTATTATATATTCATTTCTTTTCCTAAAACATAATCCCAACCAGATGTTTATGGGAGCCAGCTCTTATCCTACAATTGTTAGGTTTTTAATGTAGGTATTTACACCTAAGAAATCAGCAAATACTACAAATCAGGGCTAATTTATTGATTTGTTCATTGTCTAGGCTTAAGAAAATGTTAATAATGCAGATTAAACTTGAAAATGTGTCTTGAGTACATCTGGAGACCCAGTTGTTAAACATCACGGTCTTGCTCCTAACTGAATCTTGCTAAGGTTAATATCATGTAGAAATAGCTTTGGTATAATGGAAAGAGCACTGGACTAAGAATCAGATTATTTGAATCTACATTCTTATCTGGGCTCTATGATTTATTAGCTGTGTGACCTTAAAGAACTAGCATAAACTCTCTGACCCTTACTTTCCTTATCTATAAAATGGAAATAATAATAATAATCATACAGTGCATGCCTACCTCACAGAATAGTGTGAGGTTCATATGAGATAATTTGTACAAAAGTGCTTTTGACAGATACAGTATTATGGAAATAGGAAATATTTTAATTAAAATAATGCACATGAGGAAAAAAACATACTGCAAGGAAAAACCTAGAAAATACTGATGAGAATTTTGGAGTCCTGAATGGTGGGATACTGAAGAACTTAAGGGCACAGGTGGGTGTTTTGTAACTATTTTTGAATAAATGTAGAGGTATCAGAACTAAGGGTAGAAATGGGCAGATGCTATAATATTGAGGTAAGAATCAGTGGGGAAAGAAATAGAAGTGATATTGTTGTAGGACTCTACTAAAGACCACCTGGGCAGAAGGAGAAATTAGATGAAAAATTTAAGGAACTAACCTGGAATTGAGGCAAGATGCAGTAATAATGGGCAATGTCAACCATTTAAAACATCTGGTAGAGCTCTTTCTTTGCCAAAAGCAGGGAAGCTGAGAAATTAATGAGATACGATCATGGTCATTTTATCCTTCAAAAGGTAGATGAAGTGATGAGAGAAAACTGATCTTTTAGACTTGATTCTCTCCACCAAGGAAGAATAAGAAGCAAAAGTTGACTGATGGGACCCTCATCAGGTGACAAGTAACCATTCCCATCTTGGAATTCAAAATGGGGGAGAGGAAATCTAGGCCTGATCTCATGTGGGGAAAGCATATCTCAGAGGGTTTCAACAAAGGACAGGAAGCATTTTATGGCCTAAAACTCTAGAGAGGGAGTTAGCTAAAGTTTACAAGGATGACATTGTAAAGACACAAACAGAAATTGTTCCAATAAAGAAAGAAAAGAGGGAGCTGTCTAAAGTGACTCCACAGGAGACTCTTAAATAGTTTGGATTCTTTAAAGATACATGTAAACTAAGGACATTAGTAAAACTTTAAAAGAAAAACAGAAACAGATACAGAAAATGAAAACAAGGATAGATAGTGGACGATGAAAACAACAAGATGCCCTATACAATGATGGTCAGAAGGCTTAAAGTCTAGAATGAATTTAGGCTAGTGCTACTTTTTTTTAAAGCTACATTAGGGGCAAGGCAAAGATGAGAGAAAGAATAAGATAACAGCTGTTTGAGGATAGGATGATGAAAATGGGCATCTAGAGAAAAGACCAGACTACTTAACTCTGATTTTACTTTTGTTTTCTCAGAGAATGCTCTTTAGACAGGGGGAAAATAGATTTTAAAAGGGTTATGAGAGAAGTAAAATCAAAGATAGTTAGAAGATGGGAAAAAAAATACCTAGATGCCTTCAATGAATTTAAGTCACCACGCTCAGATATGCCATATGTTGAAAAAATGAACAGATATGATAACTAAATCACTGTTAAGTTCTAAGAGATAGTGGATAATAGACAAAGGACCATGATACTAGAGAAGGGTAAATGTTTTCTTTTTTTGTCCTGACTAAGCTCTGGAAACATATTTTTAATGTATAATATTCTATTTTTCCCCAATTACATGTTAAAACAATTTTAACTTTTTTAAAAAAAGTTTTAAGTTTTAAATTCTGTCCCTCTCACTTTCCCCTCACCCCACCCCAAGATAGTAAGCAATTAGATATGTTTTACATGTAAAATTATGTAAAACATTGCTATATCAGTCATTTTTGTACATTAAGATGCAAATAAAAGAAAAAGAATGAAATAAAGAAAGTGAAAAACAGCATGCTTCAGTCTGTATTCAGTCAATATCAGTTCTTTCTCTGGAGGTGCATAGTATACTTCATCATTAGTCCTTTCAGATTGTCCTGGATCACTGTAGTACTGAGAATGACTAAGTCATTCACAGTTCATCATACAATATTGCTGTTACTATGAACAATGTTCTCCTGGTTCTGCTCATTTCACTTTGTATCAGTTCATGTAGGTTTTCCCAGCTTTTTCTGAAATCATCCTGCTTGTCATTTCTTAAAGTACAATAATATGCCATCACAATAATATACCACAATTTGTTTAGACTTTCCCCATTTGATGGGCATCCCCTTAATTTTTAATTCTTAACCATCACAAAAAGAGCTTCTATAACTATTTTTGTACAAATAGGTCATTTTCCCTTTTTTATGTCTTTGGGGTATAGACTTAGCAGTGGGATCAAAGGGTATACACAGTTTTATAGTCCTTTGGGCATAGTAGAACATATTTTTTAAAGGGATAGCTTGTCAGTATTGAGGAAGGGAACTGGTAAGAGCCAACATAGCTTCGTGAAGAAAAGTTCATGTCAATTAACCTCATTTCCTTCAGTGACAGGATCACTAGACTTAGTCAATCAGGGGAGCATTGTAGACATAGTATTTCTAGCTTTCAGCAAAATGTCTGCAAAAACAACAACAACAAAGACTACTCATTCTGTCCTTGCAGACAAGATGGAAATATGTGGATTCGTTCACAGTAATAGGTAGATTCAGCATTAGTTGATCAGACCCAACAAGCAGGGAAGTTTCCAATGAAATTCTCCAAGGCCTTGTCCTTTCTTCTGCATGGTTCAAAATTTTTATTAATTACTTGGATGGAGGCATAGATGGTATGCTTACCATATCTGCATTTGACATGAAGCCGGGAGGGTTAGCTAGTATATTGAATGACAAAATCAAGATCCAAAAGTTTTCAACTGGCTAGAACATTGGGCTGAGTTTAAAACAATGAGATACATTTGGAATAAATGTCAAATTCTACACTTGTATTCAAATATTGGTCTCTATCCCTCCAATCTCTCCCTACTCCAGTTAATCTTCCACACTGCTGCCAAAGTGACTTTCCTCAAGGGCAGATCAGAGCATATAACTCCAGCAGCTTCCAATTGCCTCTAGGATCAAATAGAAACTCCTCTGTTTAGCTTTGAAAACCCTTTACAACTTGGCCCCAGTCTATCTTTTCAGCCTCATTATACATCACTTTCCCTTCAGCATTCTGCAACCCAGCAGAACTGGCCATCTCTTTTTTCTTCACACATGAAAATCCATCTCCCATCTCCTTGCCTTTCTATTGCTTATGCCCCATTCCAAGAGTGCCCTCTGTTCTCACCTCCGTCTGACTGAATCTCTCTCTTCCTTCAAGACTCAGTTTTAGCACCACCTTGTACATGAAGCCTTACCTGATCACAATTGCTAGTAGGCTCTCTCCCAAACAATCTTCTGTTGAACTACTTTGTATTTATTTTCATTTATTCTTCTTAAATTTATTTGATATGTGAATATACATATGCATATACATACTTATATGTGTACATATTATGTATATGCATACGTATAGAAATATATACAGACACTTAATACAAAAACTAGCTATGTGACCTTGGGCAAGTCACTTAACCCCAATTGCCCTCCAAAAAGTAAAAAAAAAAGAAATATATATATACACACACACATATAGGTGTGTGTGTGTACTTATCTCCACCATGAGAATGTAAGCTCCTATTAAGTAGGGACTATTTCATTCTTTGTATTTTTGTCCCCAGCACTTGAAACATAGATTAGAGCATGGAAAGATGTGGACTATTTCACAGTAATAGTCAGGTAGATTCAGCATTAAAGGACCAAATTCAACAAGCAGGGAAGTCTCCAATGAAATGTCCCAAGGCTTTGTTCTTCCTTCTGCAATGTTCAATAAATTTATCAATGACTTGGATGGAAGATCCTGGGTTGGGGGTGTGAATTAGCTAGATGACAATTCCTTTGAATAAAATACTGATGGTTTTAGCAAGCACTAAGCTCAAAGAGCCAACAGTGTATGACATGGCAGCCCTACAGATCAGCACTAGGGTATGCTTCATTAAAGCAGAGTTTCCAGGTCATGGTCAATGGTAGGGGTATTACTCCCTACCATGGACAAATCACATCTGAAGTATTGTGCTCATTTTGGGGTGCCACATTCCGGGAAGGCTCTTGATAAGTTGGAGTGTATCCAGAAGAGCATGCCCAGGATGGTGAAAGACCTGGAGTTTCTACTGTATGAGAATGTAATCACTGAAGACAGTGGAAGATTAAAGGAGCTGGTGACATTTGGCAAATCTCTTTTTAAATATTTGAAGGACAGTCACATGGAAGAGGAACTTACCTTGGTCTACTTGATCCTGGAGGGCAGATGTGAGAAAAATGGGTGGAAGATTCAGAAAATTTTTCACATTAGGAAAAACTTGCTAACAATTGGATACACCCAAAAGGAGAATCAGTTACTTTGTGATGGGGTAGGTCCCTGTTTCCTGGAGGTTTTCAAGTAGAGGCCTGTGGATCCTTTACCAATAATAGGATTCCTGGTCAGTACAGGTTGGATTAGATGTCTGCTGAAACTCCTTTCATTTCTGTCAGCTATCAACTTGGAAGAACTGAAAAATTGTTCCCTTTCCAGGGGTATTTGCATTTTCACAGTTGCTTCTTTTTTTTTTTTTATCAAATGCTTTATTAACTTCTGATTTACATCATTCATTTCCGCAAGATTTTGAGTTACAAATTTTCTCCCTGTTTTTCCCCCACCTACCACCCCAAAATAGCAATCGCACTGGATATCCCCTCCTCCAATCAGCTCTCTCCCATATCTTCTCCCATACCCCCTCCAACTTTCCAGTAGGGTATGGTGGATCTCTATGCCCCAGTTGCCTGTATATCTTATTTACCATTTACATGTAAAATAATATTGATAATAGTATATATATATATATATACATATATATATATATATATAATTTTAAAAATTTGAATTCCAGATTCATTTCCTTCCTCCCTTGTCACCCACCCTTATTGGGAAGATAAGCAGTTCAATATAGGTTGTACATGTGTAGCTATGCAAAACATTTCCATAGTAGATATATTATAAAAGACTGACTATATTTCCCTCCCTCTTATCCCACATCCCACTTGTTCCATTCTCTACTTTGATCCTGCCCCTCTTCAAAAGTGGGTGCTTCCAACTTCCCTCCCCTCCAGCCTGCCCTCCCTTTCATCAACCCCCCTCTCATCCCCTTCCCCCCTACTCTCCTGTAGGATGAGATACCCTATTTAGTGTGTATGTCATTCCCTCCCCAAGCCAAACTCAATGAGAATAAGGTTGACTCATTCCCCTTTGACTTCCTGTTCTTCCCCTTCTCTGTAACCATTTTCCCTTACCTCTTCCACATGAGATAGTTTACCCCAATCTGTTTCTCCCCATCTCCTCTCATTATATTCCTCTCTCACCTCTTAATTTTACCTTTTAAGTACCATCCCTTCCCATTAAACTGGTCCTGTGCCCTCTATCTATGTATACCTGTACACATATATACACACATTCTCATATGTATTCATATGCCCTCCTATATAGACATATATGTATGTGTGTATATATATATATATACACACACATTTCTATTCCCTTCAATTATTCTCATACTGAGAAAAAGTTTCATAAGTTACAATTATGGTTTTTCCATGTAGGAATGTAAATAGTTAAACTTTGATAAGTTCCTTATGATTTCTTTCACTGTTTACCTTCTCATGCTTCTCTTGCTTCTTGTATCTGAATGTCAAATTTTCTATTCAATTCTGGTTTTTTCATCAAGAATGCTTGAAAGTCCTCTATTCTACTTAATGACCATATTTTCCCCTGACATATGATACTCAGTTTTGCTGGGTAGGTGATTCTTGGTTTTAATCCCAGCTCATTTGCCCTCCGGAATATCATATTCCAAGCCCTTCAATCCCTCAGTGTAGAAGCTGCCAGATTCACAGTTGCTTCTTAAGAGTTCAAGAATAACAAAACCAATTTGGCCAAGATTAGAAGGAAAGCAGAAAGGGCGGCGAGGTGGCACAGTGAATGGAGCACTGGCCCTGGCATCAGGAGGACCTGAGTTCAAATCCGACCTCAGACACAACACACACACACAAAACTAGCCGTGTCACCTTGGGCAAGTCACATCCCCCCAATCCCCCAAAAAAAAAAAAAAAAAAAAAAAAGAAGGAAAGCAGAAAACTGGGGGGAGAAGGGGAAAAGGGGGAGAGGATTTTATAGCAAGTTTCCTTGTTAAAGGACTCATTTCTCAAATACAAAGAGAACAGAGTTGAATGTATAAGGATACAATTTATTTCCCAATTGATAGTCAAAGGATATGAGCAGGTAGTTTTCAGATGAAGAAATCAAAGTTATCTATAGTCATATAAAAAAATGCTGTAAATCACTATTGACTAGAGAATTGCAAAATAAAACAATTTTGAGGTACCACCCCACACCTATCAGATTGGCTAACATGACAGAAAAGGAATATGGCAAATGTGGAAGGGTTGTGGGAAAATTGGGACACTAATGCATTGTTGGTGGAGTTGCAAACTGATACAACCATTCTGGAAAACAATTTGGAACTACGCCCAAAGGACTACAAAATTGTGGATACTCAACAATATCACTACTGTATCTATATTCCAAAGAGATTAAAAAACAAAAAGGACCTAAATGTACAAAAATATTTATAACAACTCTTTTAGTGGTGGCAAAGAATTGGAAATTGAGAGGACACCAATCAACTAGGGAATGGCTAAACAAGTTGTGATAGAATGTTATTGTGCTATAAGAAATGATGAGCAAGATGGTTTCAGAAAAACCTGGAGAGACTTATATGAACTGAGTGAAGTGAGCAGAACCAGGAGAACATTGTACATAGTGACAGCAATATTGTATGATAAACAACTGTGAATGACTTAATTATTCTCAGCAATACAATGATTTTAGATTCATGTCTTAGATTCTAAGACAATTCCAAAGGACTTTTGATAAAAAATGCTATGCACCTCCAGAGAAAGAGTTGATGGAATCTGAATGCAAATCAAAGTATACTTTTTTTCCTTGTTTATATTTCTGTTTTTTTTTTGGGGGGGGGAGGGGTCTGTGTTTTCTTTTACAACATGACTAATATGGAAATAAATTAAAAAAAAATTCAGGAACAGAAGGAATAAAGGAATGATAGCGTTCATATTTGGGGGAAAGGCTTCGTTTTTCAAACCTTCAAAATCACAGCCATTGAGGAAGCTTCCTTCTCTGCCCTGTGTAGGGAGTACATTTTCTGAGCCATCTAAGAACATCTTTCTTCCCTAGGAAGGCAAATTATCTCATTGAAATGGACCATACATTTCTAATGACTTAGGCCTTAAGCTGAAATTGCCCCCATTTAATTGATTATTCCCATTTGCTAAGGCTGGAAGAGAAACCAAGTATGTGTGAATATATCTTTCTATATATTACTGGTAGAGACTAGCCACAGGACACAAAATGTTGCAATAATGAGTGTTTGAAGGCATTGACAGGTTTATCTTGGCCTTTTGAGAGTTTGAATATGTGGTTGCCATCACCAGCGGGTAGAGCTTTGGTCCTGGAGTCAGGAAGCTCTGAGTTCAAATCCAGATTCCAACACTTATTAGCTGCATTACCCTGGGTAAGTGACTTAACCTCTATCTACCTCACTTTCTTCAGCCTCAAAGGGTTGTTGTGAGGATAGAATGAGATAATATTTTAAAGTGCTTGGCACATAGTAAATGCTTAATAAATGCTTGTCTCTTTCCTTTCTTCCCCTTCTCCCTTCCTTCCTTCCTTCCTTCCTTCTTTCCTTCCTTCCTTCCTTCCTTCCTTCCTTCCTTCCTTCCTTCCTTCCTTCCTTCCTTCCTTCCTTCCTTCCTTCCTTCCTTTTTTCCTTTCTTCCTTCCCTCCTTCTTAGAGTCCAGCACAGTGTTATTAGATGTTAGTTATTGAAATAATCAACAGTGAGGCAGGTTGTGACCTCTCTAAGAGCTCTGCTATGGCAAGGGAAAAATAAAAAGAACAAAGTGGATGGCATTATCTTGCATGTAAGATGGTGGTGGGATGTGGTTCACCCTAACTTCCTGTGAATGGAGGAAAGATTTAAAAAAAAACAACAACAAAAAACCAAAAGACTCGGGAACCAGAGTCATTGCATCCTCCATGAGCATTGGCAAAGATTTCCTTAACCTCATTGAAATTCTTAATGAAAAAAACACTGGAGGAAAAAAATCAGGAGGCCAGTGCTGTGGGCTTGGTTGTGCTAATGATTTTCTCTGTGAGTTTAGATTAGTCCCTTTCCTGCTATGGGCCTCAGTTTTGTTCATCTGTAAAATGGCATAGTAGTCATGAATTTCAGAGCTAGAAGAGATCTTAGAGATCATCTGCTCCATACTGCTTTTTCAGAGATTAGGAAACAGAGGTCTATAGGGGTCAAGTGACTTAAGATCAAACAACTCATTGGTGTTGGTCACAGCTAGAGCCAGACCTTGACCTGCCTATCTCAGGAGTGGCATGAAGATCAAATGAGATTCAAAGCATAAAAAAAAGGAAGGGAATGAGCATTTATACATCACCTACTGTATGCCAGGCACTGTGCAAAGAGCTTTTTATGAATATTATCTTATATGATCCTCACAACAACACTAAGGGGTAAGTGCTGTTATTAATCTCAGTTTTACCATTGAGAAGACTTAGGCAAATAGGGTTACGTGACTTACCCAGGGTCACACAGCTAGTCTGAGGCTGATTTGAACTCAGGTCTTCCTGATTTCAGCCCAGAACTCTGTCTACCAAGCCACCTCCATGGCTATCATGATAAAAGAGATTATTATTAAATTTGCTAATTAAAAGAACAATAAGAAGGTCACCAGCAGGTTGACAGAGCCTTTATATCTATACACTTCATATTTAAAGAAGTGAACAAGAACTGAACAAGAAAAGGGAATATAGATGGAGCCTGCTAGGAACTGATGGGGCTTCAGGGTTTTGGTGCAAATGAGATTGTAAACTTAACAAAATATGGAAACCTTATTCATTATTGAAGAATCCCAAGCAGACAAAAGATCCTTGCTTCTAAAGGAAAGGTCTGAATGGAGGAGAAGAAGGTGATCACTCAGGGTCCTTTTTCATTCTTTTTTAAAATTAATTTTTTTCCAATTATTTTTCTTTCCCTCCCACTTCCCTTCCCCCCAAAGAGGGAGGGGTCTTTCTTTTGAACTTTTGGAGTTTTTGTTTTGTTTTGAGTGGGGCCCATGTTTCTTTCTTATTACCACAAGCATTTTGTATTACCTTGGACACACTTTGTCTTTACTTCTATTCATGTTGTGTCATCCCAATTAAAATGCAACCTCCTTGGGGGGCAGGGGTTGTTTTCTTATTGCCTCCCCATGATAAATATGATGCCTTACACTGACCAGGGGTGGGGAACCTGAGTCCCTTTGAGTTTGGATTTAGTCAAAGGGCCATGCTTGAGGACCTAGAGGGCCTGGACTAAACTTTTATCCAATTGAATTGAATTGAACTGAATTAATTGGGGCAGCAGAAAGACAGTGGTTTCTAAAGAGACACTCTTCAAACTTGCTGCTTTTCATGTAGGACTCCAAGCAGAAGCAGATGACCTCTGGTCAGAGATGCTTTGGAAAGGATTCCTTTTCAGATAGGTATGAAACTCTCAGGTCCCTACCAAATCTGAGATTTTGTGAGCCTCTCTTTTAAATCTGCCTGGGATTATTAATGAATTGATAGATATTGATTGAGTGCTTCCTTCTACCTGCCTGTTTCTTCTCAAGGTGCTAGCCCATCATTCCAAACACATCCCATCAGTGTACCCTATGGTTCTGTCCCAAGTCCCCTTCTTTTCTCTCTCTGTACTCTTGTAAAGCTCCCATGGGTTTAATGACCACCTCGGTGTATGTGACTCCTAGATCTATCCATCCATCCCTAATGCCTCCTCTGAGTTCTGTCATTGGACATTCCAAGCTAGATGGCCCACAGGTATCTCAAACGTAACTCATGCAAAACAGAACTCATTATCTTCTCCCCAAAACTTAGCCCACTTCTGAACTTTCCTAGCTCTGTCAAGGGAACTACCATTTCTCTAATCATCCAGGTTCACAAATTCAACTCTTTACTCTCCCTCACTTCAAAATTCCATTCATTTGCCAAACATTTTGTCTTTCTCATTGATACCTCTTGTTTCTTTTCCTTTCTCTCCACCTGCACAGCCATCACTTTAGCTCAGGCTCTAATTACCACTCACCAGAACTCTCCTTTCTCTAATTGATCCTCCATAAATATATATATATATATAGCTGCCAGTGATTTTCTATAAAGCCTAGTGTCTCCCTTATAACCTCTAGGATCAAAAATAAACTCACCTGTTTAGCATTTAAGACACATCACAATCTGGCCCCAACCTACCTTTCTAGTCTTTTTTCATATTATTCCCCTTCATGATCCCTGTGGACTAATCACACTGACCATTCATCCTACTCAACATTCCAGTTCCCATCTCTCCCTTTGCACTGCCTTCTCTCCCATGCTTAGAATGCCCTCCTCCTCATCTATTGCTCTTACAATCCTTGTCTCCTTCAAGACAATTCAAGTACCACTTTCTTCATGAGACCTTTCCTAATTTTTCCTGTTACTATGGTCCTGCTCCCTACTCCATGGTCTTGCATACATTTTGTTTTGTGTGTGTATACGTGTGTGTGATGTCTTCCCCCTTTGAGGGCAGAGGATATTTCACTTTTGTCTGTATTCCTTAGTTTCTAGTATAGTATTTGGCACATAGTTGGTACTTAAAAAATAAGCAAATAATGGACTTGCAGTAGTTAAAAAAAGATATAAATACAGATATAAGACACATCATCTGTATTATGACAAGATATGCTATATAAGCTAAATAACAAGACAATGGAACAAAAATAGTCACCGAGCAATGCAGAGCTATGTGTTGTATGATTGGTTTGGATAAAAAAAGTTTCAGGAGCTAGGAGGACATCCCTGTGGGTTGGGTTTATTAAAGGAGACTTCCTGGAGGACATAAGGGCCTTGGAACTGGGTTGGATGAAAGTGGGAGAGAAGGGGGCGTATGAAACAAGGAGAGCAAATTCATGGAGGTGGTAAAGTACAAGGTAGAAAGAATAAAAGAAAAAGCTGGGTTTAGTAGGAATTTTTCAAAAATAGACAAACCAAACCAAACCAAAAAACAAAGACTGGTCTCCCTCTGCAAAGGGAAAGAAAGCATTTTCCCTGGGGAGTCATTTAACTAGTAGGACACATTCCTGTCGTTTCCTCTATGCCTCAGTCCTTGCAGCCCCAAATCCATTTGCAGTCAGATCAGGGGGCCTTCCTCAGCCTTAACCCCTTCCTGCCCCACATACAAGCTCTTTTTTCTTTCAAAAAGTCAAAGTGAAGAGGGTCATCATAAAATGATGAAGTTTGGGTTAGGGGTGCGCTAGACCCAAACAACACACCAGGTTCTGTTGTATGAATTAGACTCAAGTCTTCTCTCAGCCAAAGAAAAGCAAAGTTTATTAAAAGTTCAGCATATTGGGTAGACTCTTAAGGAGCCTCAGTATCTGTAAGGCTTGTATTGGACAAGCAGTCCAGAATCATCTGACACAAAGTCTGCCAGAAATTCTATGGCGCTCTCACACCACATGGTGGCAAGGTGGGGTCTTATATACAGAAAAGTTGTGGGAGCAATCTAGGAGTGGTCTAGGGGAGGACTTTGGGGAGGGTCTTCAGGAGTCAGATGAGGTCAGAGTCCAGTAATGAGTGATTAAGGGTGGGAATTTGCTGGAGGCTACCTGGAGACTACAGACAATGGTGGGCTAGGCCAGTTCAAGGGTGTAACAGATTTGGGTATAGATATTTTAGGAAGATCAAAGGTGGGAAGTTGCTGGACAAAGGAGGGATAGAGATTTGGGCAGAGCCACAGTGAAAGGCCTATGGCCTCAGGCAGATGTCTCATCAAATGGGAAGATTGAAGAAGAGCTCATGGGGGTTCCCAGAGCCTGTACCCCATCAAAAGTACAGCTGAGAGAGGAGTGTGTAAGGAATAGTTTCTTTGACGAGAGAGAGAGAGAGAGAGAGAGAGAGAGAGAGGGAGAGAGAGAGAGAGAGAGAGAGAGAGAGAGAGAGAGAGAGAGAGAGAACATAGGCTGGATTTGGCATATCTATCTATCTATCTATCTATCTATCTATCTATCTATCTATCTATATCTGTCTATGTCTATATTTATGTCTCTCTAAATTGCTCTATTTGTATTTCTATAATTATATGTATATATCTCTCTGTCTGTATTTTTCCACAGCTATCTGTTTATCTGTCTTATCTATCTGCCCATCTATCCATTGAGAGGATTAGTGCAGCAAGTGGTTAATTATGAGAACTGAGTGAACCACACTGACTCCATCTTGTGACTCAATTCTGGACCTAGCTCAGTTCCCTTTCTATTCAGTTATACTGTTGTTGTTCAGTCATTTCAGTCGTGTCCAACTTTGTGTGACCCCATTTTGGGGTTTTCTTGGCAAAGATACTGGAGTGGTTTGCCATTTCCTTCTCTAGCTTATTTTTACAGTCAAGGAACTAAGGCAAATGGGGTTAAGTGACTAGTCCAGGGTCAAGCAGCTAGTTAGTGCCTGAAGCCAGTTTTGAATTCATGAAGATGAGTCTTCCAGATTCCAAGTGCAATGCTCTATCCACTGCACCATCTAGCTACCCCAGTTATGTTTGTTTTTTTAAGTGCTTATGTGGAAATTTCCTCAAATTGATAAAAGTTAATCCCCCAATGAATTAGAATCGGCTGTTTTGTCCAGTTTCTATCTCATAAGAAAACAATTCAATTGTGAAAATTGGGAGAAAACTGTGTTGAATTATTTGACCCCGGTCCTGCCTGGCTGAGAAACTGGACCACCTCTACCTGTTGCTTTGAGACCCTTAACCTAGGTTATGCTGACCAGAAACCCAGTCAGATCCGAAGATTGATGCAAGAAGTTTTCTCACAATTATACATTTCAAGCAACCCATATATCTTACCTGAAAACTGGCCCAGCACTGGTCAATTAGTTATTCTTTCCATGTTCCTTTGATTGTTTACAGACATTTTGGGAAGGAGGACAGCTCCTTTTCTGAGTTCAGGGGTTGTACCTGTTCATGTTCCCTCTCCCAACTAGGAAAGTCTCTAATCCAGGGGTGGGGAACCTGGGGCCTTGAGGCCCTTTGACTGAATCCAAACTTCACAGAACAAATCCCCTTAATAAAAGGATTTGTTCTGGAAAACTTGGACTCAGTCAAAAGGCCCCACCCAAGGACCTAGAAGACCACATGTAGCCCAGAGGTTGCAGGTTCCCCACCCTTGCCTAATCTTTCATCCAATTAGAAATCAGATTACCCTCTGTTGTATTAGTTCCTTTAATTAATTGGTCTTATTTAATTAATTGTTTTTAATGTATAAAAGTCTTTCTCCCCCTGTATTTGAAGTCCAGCCCTAAACTGAGGAAAGGGCTTGGTCCCATTTGTGGGGTGTTTGGCATGCATTGCTTAATAAATCGATATGCACCTTTGTTTTCTCATTCACTTCATCTTTCACCTGCCACATTATCTTTCCCCTCTCTTAAATCATCAGCGTTTTCTAAACCTCTTCAAATCTCTTGGACCCCTGGGAACAGCCTCCATATGGGAAGGAACAGGCAGCTTTGAAAGATCGATTGACTCACAGCAGAGAGAGGGTTTGGAAACAGAGCCATCCCTAGGGCACTGGGATCTGGGTGCTTTGGCACCTCCCTCCACCACACCAACACATTGCTGTAGGCACCATGTGGCTGGTTTGTGAGTCAGGAAGGCAGCTCAGGGAAGGGAACAATATAATGCCAGTTGATACTAAAGGAAAAAAGAAAGCCCGAGGTTCATAAGAAATCCAATCAGTTCCAAGCCAAAGTGGGCGGTGTCATCCCTCTCTTCTTAAGCTAGGAGAGTTGCATAGAAAGAGCCCTGGACCAGGAGTCAGGAGGCCTGTCATGAATTCCCCTTGCTGCCTTGAGGATAATAATGCCTATAGTAGTGTTGTTATTATTGTTCAGTCCTATCTTCATGCCATTTCCTTCTCCAGTTCATTTTGTAGACAAGGAAACTGAGGCAAATGGAGTCAAGTGACTTGCCCACAGTCACAAGGCTAGTGTCTGAGGCCAGATTTGAACCCAGGTTTTCCTGACTCCAGGCCTGGTGCTCCATCCACTATACCACCTAGCTGCTCTAATACTATCAGGATAATACATCAGTTAATCACAGGATTAACATGGAGTTTAACTAAGTAAAAGACTAAAAATTTCTTCTCCTACTCCCTTTTTTTTTCCTTTTTGGAGGAGGGAAGGCAGGGCAATTGAGGTTAAGTAACTTGCCCAAGGTCACGCAGCTTGTGTTAAGTGTCTGAGGCTGGATTTGAACTCAGGTCCTCCTGACTCCAGGGCCAGTGCTCTATTCACTGTACCACCTAGCTGCCTCCTCTTCCTCCTCCTCCTCCTCCTCCTTTTTCTCTTCCTCCTCCTCCTCCTCCTTCTCCTTCTTCTTCCTCATCTTCTTCCTTTTCCTCTTTCTCTTATTCTTTTCTAATATTATAAAACTTCATACAAAGGAGGGAGCCATAGGACTTGAAGAAGTCAGGAAATGCTTCTTGGAAGAGGTTAAGATCTTATGAGTTCTGACAAATTAAACAAATGATGGTCATTTCTGGTACTAACTTTGGCCTAATTTGGGAAGGCCTTGTAATGAGGCCAGGAGAGAAAGAAGGGAAGATTTCAAGTACTGTCATGGATTGTTAGTAGAACCTGATACCTTCACTTCTTAGATAAGGGAAATAAGCATAAGTAGTGTTCCTAGGATGATACAGTTGATCTGTTAATATGGCTTTGGGTGGTGCCTTTAAAGCCTTGTGCTTCCTTCTGTTGTTTGGAGGGAGGCATGACTCCTAATGGCAGAGAGAATGCTGAGTATAACATTGAGAACCTGCTTTAAGAACTTCACTTCAGTTGATTGCAAGGACTGTGAGAGGGACCTCCAGGGAGGCAGTTATGAGACATGTATATGGGGGTGCTCAGGGAGGACCAGACCTCTGGTGTGAGGGCTTGCCAAGCCCTTTGTAGGGCTGCTCATCCACTTTTGGTGTCCGGCTGGTCACTCCACTCTCCCCTGTGGCTCCAAGAAACTGTAACAGGAGTATTCCATCACACCCTGGAAAAACTGTCTCAGCAGACAGCTAAACCAGTAGGCCTCAAACCTATTGCTGAGTTTCAGGGGTGTCTACCCTAAGCAGATAAAGACAAACATTCTGGCAGAATGGGCTAGTGAGAACAAGTTGTTCCAACAACTATGAAGTTGGCATTGTGGAGCGCTTAGAGCTTAGTCAACCATTGAAGATGCCAAGGCCATTCACTGCATCCTGGGCCATCACCAGTCATCCTGACTTTTGTCTTGCTACTGGACTTAGATGACTCTGGAAGAGACAGAGAAGCTGATGTCTCTATGCAACTTTGCCTTATTTAAATCCAATTCACAAGCAAGTCATCACCCCATGATGTCATTGGCCCTCTTCAAAAATGAAGGACAAAAAACAACACAAGACAGAGGCTTTTGAATGGTGGACTGGAGCTCTCAGAACCATGAAGCTTTCTGTGACCCATTATATTCCTTGACCTCCAGGGCTTGCAACTCTAGAATCAATGAGAGTAGACTTACCTTGGGTGACATCATTCTTTTGTTGTAAACTGAAGTGTTATCTCACTCCCAGATGAAGAATTCATTTACTTTTGTGTATTTGATATATTCTAATCCGTAGAACCTCTGCAATTTCTATTTGCTATTTTTCTTCAATAAATGGGTTTATTCATTATTCACTCTTTGTGATGATCTTTTGTGTAAACCTTGGTGTAAAGGGGCTAAACCTCTGAATATCAGCTAAGGGTTACCCTCTCCTTTTCAAGTGATCAGGGAAGTGGCTTTCCTTCTGGACCCCTAAGAATGGGGTGGCAGATAGATATAATTCTAGACTGATACCCCTCTTGGAGCGAGAGATGGTTCAGCCTTGGTCTTCTTGTTGTTTGCCCTTCATTCTTGAAGAGGACCAATGACATCACCAGGGTGATGTCTTGATTTTCCAGTGAATTCTGTATCCTGCCTTTCCTTTTCCATACCCTCCACCCCAAAGCTAGGCTACTGGTCATATGTATATAGCCCTCCTCCTTTTTATAAAAGTCATCCAAACCTCAGATCATTTCTATCTGCGCCACTTTCAAATCATATCTGCATATTTAAACAATCAACATACTCATATAATACAGTAGCAAAAACCCGAATTCGAACTTGGATCTCCTGACTTCTAACCCAGGACTTTTCCCACTGTGCCATGAGGTAATGAAGCCACTTTGGCCAAAATGTCCTGTTGCAATCCTTTACCAGAGTGGATATCCCCTTGGCACTTCTGGTGCGTGGGGATGGCTAGGTAGATTTGTGGTGAGACTCTGACCACAGGTATGGCCTGACATACAAAAGAGATTCCATCTGGTTCCTGGAGAAATGGGCTAAAAGGCACTTTTCAAAAGTATCAGGCCACTTTGGCTGGCTCGGTTCTCCTCTCCCTTGGCCGACACCACTGAGTTTCTTTCTCTGTTACACCCCATGCAATTGGCAACTCAGGCTATTTTTTTTCCTACATCTTGGGATTCATAAAAAGCCCAAACATATTTTAAGTACTTTTCCCTCTTAAAATAGTACACAGTCAAAAGCAAATGTGCTCCATATGTTTCTAATTCACTTATGCGATGACATGAACTGCTGTGGTTTTCAGGGCTCTTTGATAGCCAAGATACCTTTTGAGCTGTCTTAATCCATTTGGAAGGGAAAGCAATCACGCTGCTCTGTTCTGGGTGTTCATCTGAGGGTGTTGGTACCACAAGGGACCACAGAGCAGATAGTGTTCTCCTCATTTTTTTCGAAGCTTATATTATCATTCCAACCTTTGGCACATCTCTCCTATATTCCCACTCCATTCCAGTCCTCCAGCCACCATCCTAATTCAGGACCTCCTTACTTCTCATCTGGTCTATAATAGCCTTCTACCTAGTTTCTCTGCCTCCAGTCACTTTTTACTGCAATATATACTCTATTCAACTACCAAAGGGATTTTTTCTAAAGTTTGGCCATGATACTGTCCCCAACACAGTGATGTCCAGTAGCTCCCTATTCTCTTCAGATCAGGGGGGCTTCCAGGGACAGCCTGAGCACTATTAGCTGGGCAGACTTCAGTTTGAAGGGCTATATCATCATACTTGCTTCTTCCCTCCACCATTACCACCACTCCTACCCATTTATTTTCCTCTGGGACTAGAACTTGCTTACAGAATAGCAGAGAAGGGCGTTGGAAAGGCGGGTGGGCAGACTCAGTTTCATGGAGCTGGAGCGGCTGAAGTGTGGGAGAGAGCAGGATGTGAGAGAAGTCTACGCCTCTCAAAATTACATGGCAAAGGCAGAGAGGGGGAAGACGGGAGAATCGATGTAACTTAACAGATGGAAGCAGCAGAGAGAATTAAGAGGGCAGCACATACAAAATAAATAACTCCACCTCTGAAAGGCTGAGAATAATTCAACAAACAAAGGGGGTCCTGGAATATATGCAGAGCAGGAGAGGAAATCAGTTCAGTTCCATCTGCGAAGTGGGATGAGGGAAGAAGAAACAGTATGTCTCTCTTTTTGTTCATCTACTTCTGTTTCCCCTGCCACCATCTTAGTCTGTATCTTGATTGCTTCACACCTGGACTACTTGTAACATTCTCCTGGATAGTCTTTTCTATTTTGAATTGATCCTGAGTGTCCCTGCAAGGCTGATTTTCCTTAAAATGACATTTTTGTCCTATGACTTTTCTGCTTAAGGATTCAGTGGTTCTCTATGTACCTACTGCTTCTTGCATAGTCTAGCCTTGCCCTATCTCCCACTTTTCCTCAGTATTGACCTTCTGGTTCTGCCAAGCAGGTCTCCTTATTGTCCAACAAATACATCCCCCCCTCCTGGTTTTGACTTGTATTGCCTGCCGCCTCCCACCCTCACCATTGACCCCTTTCAATATCTAAGTGTAACTCCACTCCAAGGTCGCTTTTCCTGGACAAAGCCTTCCCTCTTTAATCATTCCAACCGTACAGATCTCTGCTTTCTCTGAATCCCAAGTGCCCTCAGAAGAATCCCTCTGGGTCCCTCTCTCTGAGGGCAGAGCTGATGGTGTAGAGTCAATAACTCAGTGAGTCAGTCAACAGGGGAGAAGGGGATATATCCACCAGCTAGTGTAGGAAAAGAAGACCTGACACTAACACAAACAAGCGGTCCATGACTTCCCACCGGGATATATGACATCGCACAATGTAAAGAGGGGATCTGAATTTGAATCTAAATGCCATTGGGGCAGATCCCTTAACTGCTCTGAGCCTTTTTCAGAAAATGAAAGGATTCGACTGGATGGTCCCTAAGGTACCTTCAGGTTTAAAATCCAATGATTCTAGGATCCTAAGGGACATGAAGGACATTATCAGGGACTCATGCAACTAAAAAGAAAGTGGACAGGTCACTGTCCTGGCAGCAAGGGGTAATAATTCAATGGTTCAAGGGTTGGACTCATATAAATGAGATGTTAAGAGAACCAGGGGAAGATTCCTAGTATGTTGTATAGATCCTTGGTGGAATATAGCAGTTATGTGGTGCAGTGGCTAGGGTGCTGGGACTCCAGTAAGGAAGACCTGAGTTAAAATCTAGCCTCAAATATTTACTAGCTGTGTGACCCTGGGCAAGTCATTTAACCTCAGTTTCCTCATCTATAAAATGGGGAAAAGAATAACACTTATCTCTCAGGGTTGTTCTTAGGCTCAAATAAAATAATTCAATTCTCCCTTCCACATATCATGGGGCTTAGGAGCTTAGTGCCTTCCACAATTTGGAAAATCAGCATTAAAAATTTTAGCCCTAGGGGTGGCTAGGCACAGTGAATAGAGCACTGACCCTGGAATCAGGAGGACCTGAGTTCAAATCCAGCCTCAGACACTTAACACTTACTAGCCATGTGACTTTGGGCAAGTCACTTAATCCCAATTGCCCCTCCAAAAAGAAATAAAAAAAAAATTAGCCCTCCCTTCACCAGAGAAGGTCTGAATTATTATAGAATTAAAAGATGAAATATGTTGATATTACACAATGCTATACATATATTTTATGCATTTCTGAGTTTCTGAACTTTTTCTGTGTCATCTGCCAGACTTCGTGTGTCATCTGTGGCTTCTGCAAAACTCCCCCCAAATTCCCATTTAATTTCTTATGATGATCCACAATATATCAAAACCTTGATGGGGAAAGTCATGATGTAGAAAGAATAATAGTAATCATAAAGCACTTAGCACACACAGTGCCTGGCACATAGTAAGCACTGGACATGGGTCATGTAATCTCTCAGCCCCAGTTTCCCCATCTGTAAAATGGGGATAAAACTAGCACCTGTCTCACAGGGCTGTGGTGAGATCAAATGAGATCACAAATGTCAAGTAATTTCCATGTCTAACTATTGTTGTTGTTACTGTTTATGGAGAAATATGGATAAGAATTGTATAAGACAAGACAACTTAGAATCTGCCTTTCCATCAGCTCTGGTGCTGGGAGTATTATTCTATGGATTCACTGATGTGGTATCATAGCATTTCACAGCCCCATATCACAGAACAAGAAACCAGAACACAAAGAGACCCTCCCCCTCCCCCCCGCTGGGTGCACCTAGAATTATTGGTTGAGGCAGAAATAGCTCTAGGTGCTCTGGAGATCAAAGGTTGACCAGAGTGCTCTATAGTTGCCACAAGAGTGGCCAGGGAAGGGAATACTGAGAGGCATTGATGCTTTTCTCCAGGAATGGGGGCTATGGTCAACTCTGCACCAATCTCTGTCTCTCCCCATTATCAGGGAACAAGGCTGGACTTTTAAGGCTACAATACAATCTAGTTCATTATGTATCACGACTGTCGACATCCCTATCCTCGTTGAAAAGACTTCATGACGTTGGTCTCCTTGTCATTCCTTTTACTATACAATCCATCTCCTTGCCTGTTCCTAGAATTTTCCCTTGCTCTCCCCTCTGCTATGAAATCTTTCCCTCCTCATTGCTACGTTTTGACTTCCCTAAAATATTCTGCAAGAAGCACTTCCCGCACCCCTTAATGCTCATACTTTTCTTTTGTTGCTTATTCCTAATTTATCCTGTTTATACAGTCGTTTGCACGTTGTCCGCCCCCATTAGACTGTGAGCTCTTTGAGGGCAGGGACTGTCTTTCACCTTTCTTTGTATCCCCAGTGCTTAGCATAGTGCCTGACAAGGAGGGGGCACTTCATAAATATTTGTTGACTCACTGGTTGGCTGATGAAGCACCTTGACATCACCTTGACCTTGACCCTGTGATGGTGTTTTAGGTGCTGTGCAAAAGGAATCACTCAGACCTAGGCTCTTTCTTCTAGATTTGTCGTTGTTGCTTAATTGTTTTTTCAGTTGTGTCTGACTCTTTGTGATCCCTTTTAGGGGGTTTTCTTGGCAAAGATACCAGAGTGGTTTGTCATTTCCTTCTCCAGCTCATTTTACAGTTGAGGAAACCGAGGCAAACAAGGTTAAATGAATTACCCAGGGTCACACAGTAAGTGTCTGAGGCTGCATTTGAACTCAGATACTGGAGTGGTTTGCTATTTCCTTCTCCAGTTCATTTGACAGATGAGGAAACTGAGGCAAACAGGGTTAAATGACTTGTCCAGGGTCACACAGTTAGTAAGTGTCTGAGGCTGAATTTAACTCAGATCCTAGAGTGGTTTGCCATTTCCTTCTCCAATTCCTTTCTTCTAGATGCTTTCCGTCTGAACCAGACATCAGCGGGATTCACTGTGGCACAATAGAAGAAACTGAGATCAGGACACCAGTGGTCTAGTCTGGGCTTAGACATCAATCAACTGAGGGGTCTAGACAAGTCATTCCACCAGCCTTCACTTTCCTTACCTGTAAAATGAAAGGTGCCAGGCTACTTACTTGTTGGTCAAAGCTTGTTTAGCTCTTCAGACAGTTTGACACTGATTCCAGTAAAAGATTCCATACAACCCACTCTGAGGCTGTGAGCCCATATGTTCCAGAGAAGGCAGGTAAACATATTTATCTTAGTGGAATGTTTACTAGTATTTATAGCACTTTCTGGTAGCACACAGCTACACTTTTGCTCAGCTGTTATCAATGGGAACAGTCATTCAATGAGAACAAAACAATACTAATGGTCTAAAAAGAGGCAGAATGGTGTTTGGATGGAGGGCCAACTCTGGAGACAGGAGGACTTGGGATTAAGTCTGTCCTTTATCACATACTTGCTGTGCGACCACGGGTATGTCCATTAAATATCAGTGTTCTGGACAACTCTTGAAGACTAGTGGTTGTTCTACGTGGGTGGAGGGAGTTTCCATAGTGAAAGGATAGAAACCATGGATGAAAACACAGATCTGAAGCATAATCATGATAACAACAACGGCAATAATAACAATAAAAGCCCAGGAAACCTCTTGTTCTAAATCAAGGACACAGTCACTGTGAAGCATACTGAGAAACAGGAAACATGACCCCTACCCTACAGTCAATTTAAAATCAAGAGTAGATGACCACTATACATGAAAAGATAAACAGCATTACAAGGCAATTGATGCTAGGTGGCAAGTGAGTTGTGCAAATAATAAAAAAAAACTATAGAAAAGAGGAAGAGATCCTCTATGAAGCAGTGGTATACTGGGTACTTAGGTATCTAGGGTCCCTTAGAAAGGTTTCATTGGGAAGGGGCCATGGAAGCTGTGGCCTGAAGGATCCAGTGGCTTATGGTATGGGACTTGGTAAAAAAAACAAACAAACAAACAAAACTACAGAGTGAAGGAAGAATCCCCACTAAGTAAAAGGGACATCATCCGTTCAATCCAATATAATCCATTGTACAAAATGTTTCTTAAGTACTGGGAATTCTATCTATTGACTCTATCTCTATCTATCTATCTATCTATCTATCTATCTATCTATCTGTCTGTCTGTCTGTCTGTCTGTCTGTCTGTCTGTCTATCTATCTATCTATCTATCTATCATCAGTCTAAGGGATATGACCAGGTTCAATCTAACTTCTGATTGCTATTTTTCATTATTGGGGGTAGGGGGGTAACCCAAACTATAAGCTCTATGTCCAAGGTTTGATCCCTTTTCCGCTAAATAAATAAATAAATAAACTTCCACAATGAACACACAGTGAATAGCAAAGAAACCCATTTATCCAAATCATAGCAAAACAAAAACCAGAGAAGGTATACATAGGAGAATATACATCAGACAATACAGAATGAAGGAACTCTTCCATTGGGAGCAAGATAACTAAGCTTAACAAACAGAGAGGCAGACAGACAGAGACAGAGACAGAGAGTTCAAGATCATGCCCCACAGCCTCTAATGTAGCAAGCTGGGGATAGGGACATAATGGAGAATTCTAGCTCCTTTCATGTCTTCCCAGAGTCTTTTCCTTCAGCCAACTCAAGTGAAGTTGGCTTTTTCTATCTTTCCCCTAGAAGTTGGAAGCCAGAAGTGACCCAATGTTTGAAGAATCTCAAAGATGACTGAAGAAGTCTCACCTGCTCTCACCAACTCTCCCTCACACAGAGCAAGGCCTTCATCTCCTCCAATCCCATGCCAATGGACTTTGGGACAGGAGTTACTTTTGCTTTCAAGTACCTCAAATAAAAGGCCTTTCTGCACCATATTTTTGTGTGCACTGCTGGAGAGGAACTGCTCAGTGTTGATTGATTTCCCTGCTTAGAAATGGTTGAAGTCAAGGTTAAATTCACTCCTTACAGGTGAAATGGCAGCTAGCTGGTGTAGTGGAATAAGTCCTGGGCCTGGAGTCAGGAAAACTCATTTTCCTAAATTCAAATCTAGACATTTACTAGCTGTTTGACCCTGGGCAAGTCACTTAACCCTGTTTGGCTGTTTCCACATGAGCAAAATGAGCTGAAGAAGGAAATGGCAAACCATTCTAGTATCTTTGCCAAGAAAACCCCAGATAGGGTCACAAAGAGTCAGACATGACTGAAACGACCAAATGACAACAACAGGTGAAGTAGGGGCAGATGCAGGTCTTCATAAAGTGGATGAAAAATAAAGAGGGCTTAATGACTTCTGGGGCATGGATGGATGTTCTTATATAGTGTGTGGTCTAAGAGAGGCTAGGGTCAGGATGGAGAATAGGATAGGAATGTTTTTTTAAGGTAATAGAACGGCATTAAAATGCCTCAATTTCATTATGAATTATTCATAACTCCTTTTTGATTCATAGTTTCCCAATAAATTGAATGCCAGCTAGCTATCATGGGGATTTGGGCCTGCTTATGAATTTGGTAGATGAATCGAAACCCTCATTGAAGGAAGTGGAGAGATTTCTTTTTTCCTTGCTCCACATGCAAGGGAAAGGACTAAGAAATCAGTCAGTTAGTTTATTGTAGGCCTCCACCCCCCCCCCCAGGTTATATTAGCTTTTTTTCCAATCATATTATTCATTAATTATTTTTATTTGTGATGATCATAGCTGTCAAAATTAAATATCTCATCCTTTCCTTTATCCTTCAAAGTCCACATTAGGTGTCACAGCCTCCATGAAAGCTCCCCTGGATTCCACTCCCCCACATATACACACATTCAAAACTCAACAGTCCTTCCTTAGTGAGAGGCAGCTATTGTTGTTATTATTGTTTGTCCTTCGTTCTGGAAGATGATCATGACATCAGGAAGGTGATATTATGACTTGCAAGTGAATTAGATTTAAGTGAGGCAGGGCTGTGCAAAGTCACTGGCCTCACTTTCTCCTCTGGAAGCATCTGGGTCCAGTGGCAAGATATAGATCAGGATAACTGGAGGTGGCCCAGAATGCCATATGAGATCAGGCAGCATGGTATAATGAGAAGCACACTCACATCTCTGCTCTGACACTGACAAGCCATTTAACCACTGACAAGATGTTTGCTTAACTTTTTATGAGCCTCAATTTCCTTACCTGTAAAATGGGCAGGCCGGGATGGGTTGCAATCTGCATTACTAGATGGAATTTCCAAACCGTTGAGATCATGGACCTAAGTAAAATGGGGACAATAATTCTTGTGCTACTTATCTCACAAGGTTGTAAGACTTAAATAAGGTCCTTTTAGTTCTGTGACTCCATCTGTGCATCTTCAGTGTTTTAGGGGCTTTAAACCCCATTTTTAACTCATTAGACATTAGATTCTCTTCATATAGATGAGAAAGTATCTTCTCTGCTCAAAATGGCTCCCTTCAAAGATTCTTCATTCCCAATAGGAAAAAGTTTAATTTCTTTAATCCAGCATTTAAAGTCCTTCAAAATTTTGTACCAAGTGACTTTTTAACCTTCTCTCTTTGGAGAGTTATGATATAATAGATAGAAAACCAGACTTAGAGTCAGGCAGACCTGCCTGCTCTGACAAATCCTGCCTCTGACCCTGTGTAATCACGAGTCTATAATTTCACTGCTTTATGCCTCAGTTTGTTTACCTTATAGAATGGGGATAGGAGACCCTGCCTTCACAGCTACGCTCAAATGAGATGATAAATGTCAAGTACTTTTCATCCTTCAAAATGCTTTATAAACGTCAGTGATTATCTCCTGGTATTCCTTTAAATAAGTGCTGTTAGTGAGTCATATGCCTTTTTGTCTTCCTCTCTTCACTTATGGTATTCCTCAATACCTCAAATGTCTAGCCTATTCACCTCTACTGGTCTCCATCCTATTCATTTTTCAAGGAGTGCGTGTGTGTGTGTGTGTGTGTGTGTGTGTTGGGTGTATCAAGTAGTCTAGTTTATTTGTATAGCAGAAGAAAAAAAGTGGTTTTCCTCTCTGGCTTTGTAACCTGAAGACCTGTGTTCAAATTCTAACTCAATGCTTATACTTGTATGATCTCGGTAAGTCACTTAACCTCTGTGGGCTCTTACTTCATGAAAGGGTACATGTAATAGTAAGGGGTCAGACTAGATGTGTTCTGAGATCTTTTCCAGTTCCCTATCTCTGGTTCTAACTGTACTAGATAAAGCTAGGAATGTAGGTTTGGGTCAGAGCAGGGAGGGCCTAGAATGCCAGTCTTGGAGCAAATTTGCCAGGCAATGCAAAGACACTCAGGATTTGAAAATTGGGGTTCCTAATAATCTTGATCTCCTTGAAAGCTCTATTCTTTCTGGAGCTGATAAGACAGAAGGAGCTGGACCCCCAGGATGTGCTTCCCCTCCTCCTCCCCACCTCAATCTGACAGCTGGCTTTTGAGTCTAGCTGGGGGAAGGGAAGGATCTTTCCTTCTCTGGGGCTGTGGTCCTCTCCCATTTCACCGGGAGGCTGGCGAATATCGGCAGCCATTGTAATTAAGACCTCTTTGGAAGTGACAGGGGAAAGAGGGTGCATGCAGAGCCAGAGCTCAGTAACATGCTGCTCCTTTATGTGGCTGTCTCCAGGAAATTACAGAGGCTCGAATCCTGTAGTTAACCCAGCAATGCTGAAGTGATGGGCTTCTGCTTTGCCTTCAGGGAGGAGAGAGGTGAGGGGGAGGGTTATGGTGGAGAGGGATATATGGGAGAGGGCAGCGAGAGAAGGAAAGACAAGTCTGGGACCTTTCTCTGTTCACCTGTTAATAGGCTAAGATAAACTTTTTTGAGTTCCTCATCACATAACCTTTGGAAAACTCCATGTGGTATAATGTGTCTCAGGAGACAAATGATCCAGGTTCAACCCTTCTCCTCCCTATCCTTTGACACTTATTCCCTATATGATCTTAGATGAGACATTTAATCTCATTACCCTTAACTCACCCCTGTTTTGGATCAGATCCATGATTCTATCTAACAAAGCAGCTAGCAGGTGCAGTGGATAGAACAATGGGACTGGAATCAGGAAGACCTGTGTTCAGATTCAACCTCAGCTACTTACTAACCGTGTGACTGTAGAAAAGTCACAGCCTCAGTTTCCTCAACTGTAAAATGGGAATAATAATAGCACTACTGCCCAGAGTTGGGCAGCTAGGTAGTGCAGGTGGATAGATTATTGCTCCTGGAGTCAGGAAGATTCAGCTTCCTGAGTTCAAATTTTACTTCAGACACTTACTAGCTGTGTGACCTTGGGCAAGTCACTGCCTCAGTTTCCTTATCTGTAAAATGAGCTGAAGAAGGAAGTCGCGAACCACTTCAGTATCTTTGCCAAGAAAATCCCAAATGGGGTCACAAAGAGTCAGATGCGACTGAAAAACAGTAACAACAACAAACCACCCAGGGTTGTTATGAAGTTCCAATGAGATAATATTTAAAAAGCATTTAGCCCAATGCCTGTCACTGTACTATGTAAATGTTATTCCCTTCCCCTTCCCTCAATTAGCCCAACTTACATCTGAGCAGGATACGTACAAGGATTGAATCTGTTATTTTATTCTACAGGGAAATTTCAAGTGAGGAAACTCCCTCTGCTAATGCAGGTAGGCACCTCCTTTAAAACATATATAGAAAGAATCTGAATGCAGAGTGAAGCATACTTTTTCTATACTTTATTTATTTTTCTTGGATTTTTTTGTCTGTATTTTCTTTCATGACCTAACATGGGAATATGTTCTGCATGACTGTACATATATAACCTACATCAAAGTGCTTGCCTTCTCAGTGAGAGGGGAAGGAGAGGGAGGGGGGGAGAGAATCTGGAACTCAAAAAATTTTTTAAATGAATGTTAATTTTTCTTATGTATGATTGGGGAAAAAATAAAATATTAAGTTTAAAATTTTAAAAAATGTGAAAAAAGAAGAAATTTATGCATAGTGCTTTAGGTCACTAAAGCAATAAGAAGTTGACTGATTTGCCCTGGGCAACACAGTCAGTACTATCAAAGATCAGGCTCAAACTAAGCTTTTGTTGGTTGCAAGGACTATTCTTTATCCATTATGGGAGACTACTTTTCCCCTGAGGAGGAAGCCCCTCTGGAATATTCCCAAACAGTAGTCATCTAGACTGATGGAAGACCTACTTGATAGGAAACTCAATGCCTCCAAAAGCCTCCTTTTCCCACTATTTATACAGTTCTTTACATGTTGACCTCTACTTGCTAGGAAGTGTTTCCTTAAATTAAACTGAAATGCGTTTTTGTCACTTCCACCCATTGCTCCTCATTCTGCCCTCTGGGGCAGAACCTTCTTCTCTCTAAGTCTCAATCATCTCCTCAGCTACCATGAATCCAAGGATCATCTCTATGCAGATCACTGTGCACTCTATATATCCAGTCCTGAGGTCCAGTCCTGCATCTCCAGCTGTCTGCTGGTCATCTCAGACTAGATATTACATAGGCATATCAAACTCCATATTTTCAACACAGAATTCATTCTCTCTCCCCCTAAATGCACCCATTTCCCCAACTTTCCCATTTTTATTGAGGGTACTTTTCTGAGTCACCCAAGTTCACAATTCAGGGGACATCCTCACCTCTTCACTTTCAGCCCTTCTTATCCAATCAATGGCTGTTTTATTGATTCCTCCTCCTTAACATCAATCTAATACATTCAGTCAATTAATAAATATTTATTTAGATCTATCCTCTTCTCTTTCCTCCCACCACAATTATCCTAGCCTAGTCCTTTATCATTCCTAGCCTGGCCTACTACAATAGCTTCTTAACTGACTTGCTGGAATCCAGTATCTCCCTTTTCTAATCATTTTACCAAATTAATATTACTAAAGCACAGGTCTGATCAGGTCACTCCTGTGCTCAAGAAACTTCAGTGGTCCCCCATTGTTTTTTTTTTTTTTGAGGGGGTAAGGCAAGGCAATTAGGATTAAGTGACTTGCCCGAGGTCACAGAGCTAGTGTGTCAAGCGTCTTGAGGGCATATTTGAACTCAGGTCCTCCTGACTCCAATGCCCATGCTCTGTTCACTGCTGCTTAGTTGCCCCTCCCCCTTGGTTTTAAGATAAAATAGGAACCTGCCTTTTTGGTATTTAAATCCCTTCACAGATTAACTCCAGTTTATCTTTCCAGAAAGATTACACTTTAATCTCCTTTTTGTACTCTGTGCTTCAGCCAAACTGAACAGTTTGCTGTTCCCCCAAAAAGACACCCAATATCCTGTGTCTGTACTTTTGCAATGGCTGTTTCCTATGCCTGAAATTCTCTTTATCTCCTTGCCCTCAACTCTAACTTCCTTCCATTCTAATTAACTCAGATCTATCACCTCCTTCAAGAGACCCTTCCTAATTCCCCTACCTAGTATCACCGCTCCCATCACTGTATATTTATTTTGTATGTATCCTCTAGGAAGCTGGGTGATGTAAGGAGTAGAGAGTTGAATCTGAAGTCAGGAAGCCCAGAGTTCAAATCCAGTCTCAGACACTTACTAGCTATGTGACCCTGGGTTTAAGTTGTCTTACTTCAGTTTTGCCATCCACAAAATCAGGATACTATTAACCACTTTATAGGGTTGTTATGATGACATAATGAGATAATATCTGTAAAGTGTTTGGTAAACCTTAGGATGTTATATAAAACTGGATATTATTGTTATTATTATAATTATTGTTATGAGGAGGAGGAGAAGGAGAAGAAGAAGAAGAGAAACAGGAAGAAGAAGAGAAATAGGAAGAAGAGGAACAGGAAGAAGGAGGAGTAATAGTAGTAGCAGCTGTAGCAGTAGTGGTTGTAGCAGTAGTAGTAGTAGTAGTAGCAGTAGCAGTAGTAGTAGTAGCAGTAGTTGTAGTAGTAGCAGTAGTAGTAGTAGTAGCAGTAGTAGTAGTAGCAGTAGCAGTAGTAGTAGTAATAGCAGTAGTAGTAGTAGCAGTAGTAGTAGTAGCAGTAGTAGCAGTAGTAATAGTAGCAGTAGCAGTAGTAGTAGTAGTAGTAGTAGTAGTAGTAGTCGTAGCAGTAGTAGTAGTAATAGTAGTAGTAGTAGTAGTAGCAGTGATTAGAGGAAAGATTTCAGAGTGAAAGCATACCAACTGACAATAGAATAGAGGATAATGTCTTGGAAAAAGCACTTATCTGCCTAGCTACCTTGATAACTAGCTCTCATCTGTCTATCTCCTTTATTTATCTAGCTGCCTCTTTTATCTAATTATCTATCTGTCTCTCTTTTCTTCTATTTATCTACCTCCTCATTAATTTTTGTCACCCAGAGCCTCCAAAGAAGTCCTACCACCAGGATTGTGACGACCTTGGCTACGTCAACAGCGTATGAACTCTGGCTAATCTGACCAAGTTGGATAGGCTTTGAGCTCAGTCTTAGCCACTGGCCATTTATGCTTTTCAAGAACCAGGCTAGCTACCAACAGAGAGATTCATTACTTATAAGTCAGACACCAGGTGGTGAAAAAAATACAAAATGATCTTTAGTCCTATAAGACCCCCTTCTTCTTCCATAGTAAGACCATTGAATAGTTGGAAAAGCAATAGAGAAGTCTAAGAATCAAAAGATTAATTTAATTCACAGTAATCTCAACATATCTTTGTTCGGTGATGCAGGAATTGACCCACTGATAAAGAAATGGAATCACACCAGTATTACCATTCTTCCTGTAATCAGTGTGTGTGTGTGTGTGTGTGTGTGTGTGTGTGTGTGTGTGTGTGATGGACCCCTTTGGCAGCCTGGTGGAGCCTATGCTCTTAGAAAAAGGTTTTGTTGGTTACATTTATAATTGAAGGACATGTTAATTTTCCGTTAGAGATTAGTAAAAATAATGATGTAATTTTCTTCCCATCCAAATTCAATGGATCCTTTGACATGTTGGGTCTGTGGACTCCAGGTTAAAACCATGAAAACAGAATATAATCAGAAAAGGAGATATACCAAGCATGTGGCTAGAGCAAGGGATGCGTTTTTGTTGTTGTTTCATTTTTTCTGACTCTTTGTGACCACATTTGAGGTTTTCTTGGCAAAGATGATGGAATGGTTTACCATTTCCTTCTCCAGTTCATTTGTCAGATGAGGAGCTGAGGCAAATAGGGTTAAGTGACTTGCCCAGGGTCCCACATCTAGCAAGGATCTGAGGCCAGATTTGAACTCAGGAAGATGAGTCTTCCTGAATTTCAGACCTGACACTGTATCCACTGGGCCACCTAGCTGCCCCAAAGGATGCATTATTACCCATTAAATGATAAAAGACATAGAAAAAGGCTTCTGGTATGGTAAATAGATTTTCTGAGGGAAGTTTCTAAAAGAAGCTAGACAAAAATTGAATGGGAGGCAAAGACAAGAAAGATGGAGGTTTGCACTGGTAGATAGAGTGTCTACATCCATGAGATTAGGGATCCATCAAAATATTGAACTGAGTCATTAGGAGGTCAAGCCTGAGCTCCAGATGACTTTTAAAGATCTTGTCAGCCAACTCTTAACAGCCAAAGGCCAAGACCTTGCTCTAGGTTGCAGCTGGGTGACTGAGGAGTGAGATCTGAAGAGCAGGACCATTTGGCTCTGCTCATCCATCATTCAACAAGTGAGCAAAGAAAAAAATCTAAAACATTTAATCAGCAAGTCACAGAATAACTGAATATAAAAATTGTAAGAAACCTCAGATGTCATCATTTCCAGGCCATACTCAAGAACCGAGGGAGGCTATGACATTGATAAGTGTTTATCCAGTCTCTGCCCTCCTTCATTCGAGAAGTAAATGAAAAGGGAACATGTTTTGCATGGGAGGCATCAGAGTGCACCAGCAGGTGTTTTGGATTTGTAGTCAGACAGCCTGGGTTCAAATAATCTTTTTGACCTTACTACCTATTTGACCTTAGGTAACTGACTCTGCTTCTCTGGATTCCATTTTCCTAATTTGTAATGAGAATGGGTTGGAACAAATGATCACTAAGGTTTCTTTCAATTCCAAGGGATAGGAGGGGAGGTTGTTAATAATAATGATGATGATGATATGGCCTGACATTAGTACAATACTTAAAGTTTTTCAGAGTGTTTTCACAGAGTATCATTCATTCAATCAATCAACTGATCGATCAACAAGCATTTTTAAAAATGCCTATCATGTTCCAGACACAGTGCTAGGTGCTAGGGATGCAAATAACAAGAATTTGATCCACACAAAACCCGTCTGAGGTAGACAGGACAGGGGCAAGGGTTATGATACATAGTTTCATAGAGTAGGAACCTGAGGGTCAGAGGGTTCTAGAAATCTCAGGGTACTAGAGATGACTAGAGGTCAATGAGTTTGAGTATCTTCTGAGTACCTCCTGTGTGCTCACTCTGTGCTTGTGTGCTCTACTCTGACAGGAAGACATAGTCCCTGCCTTGAAGCAGCTTTTTGACTAGTTAAGGAAGACTAGAAATGAACAACTAGAGAATGGTTAGGTGCCAAGCTCTGTGGTGAAACATACAAGGATTAGCAGATGTCGAAATGGAGAGATTGCTTTGAATCTCTGTTTGATGGGAGAGTTGGCCGTGAGGATGGGTAGGATTAGGCTGGGCAGAGGGGAGAGGGGATGGAGTACCAGGGAAGACTGATTGGATTCACTTTTGTGTGTGTCTTTAGAGTTATCTGTCTCTGGCAGTAAATGTTGGCATCTCCTAATTGCCACTCCTACAGGGGCCATTCTTGCATTGCTGAAAGTTAATGTTATCTGTAAGCTTTTTTTTTTTTTAGATTTTTCTTTTTGCTTTTTGGAAGGGGGAAGGTAGGGTAATCGGGGTTAAGTGACTTGCTCAAGGTCATGTGGCTAGTTTTGTGTTCCATGTCTGAGGCTGAATTTGAACTCAGGTCCTCCTGGCTCCAGGGCTGGTGCTCTATTCACTGTGCCCTCCTAGCCACCCCTGTAAGCTTTCTTTAACCATGTCAGAACAGATGACAAGTTCAGTATGGCCTGCAGAACACCTTCCATAGAACACCCATTTCAGGCAGAGGTGCTCTGGACTTGAATCTCTACTAATGGAAATGGAAATTTAAGGCCATTGACCCAGACACAGGCTGACTTGGATTCTGTGGCCCTCCTGTTCAGGGGGTAGTTTCATGGTATAATTTAAAGGACATGGGAAGGCCCCCACACCCATTATGCTGCTGGGTGCCTGAAATTCCCACCATACATGGGTAAAATCCCTGTCAAAAAACCAGATTTACTTCCTGAGAGGAGGAATCCCTGAGTCCCTTAACACTCTTTAGTTGAGATTCTCTTATAATAGGGACTCTTACTTTTTTCCTGTATCATTAACCTCTTTAACAGTCTGATGAAACTTATGGTCCTTTTATCAGGAAAATGTTTTTAAATGCATAAAATAAAAGGAAACCAGTGGTTAGTAAAAAATAAAGATGTAATTTTTTTTCCTATCTAAGCTCTTGGACCCCTTGAAATATACGCATGGACTCTTTGGGGGTCTATAGACCTCAGGTTAAGAACCCCTGCTTAGTAGAATGGTTTCCTAGGAAGTAGGGTCCTGGGATTGGGATTGCAAGATGGTAAAGGAGGTTGGGAAGGGTCTGAGTTTCACATCCTAGGAGGTCAAGCTGGTTGGGGGTCTTGCCTTGGCAGTCAGCCAGGGGATGAGTAATGGGGGTACAGAGTACAGGCAGAAAGTAAAGCCAGAAGCCAGAGGCACTGAAAAGTCTTCAGGGAAACTTAGACAAGGATGGGGAAGATCAGAGTCATTATTAATAATTCTTGCACCTGGGGTGGGGCTGGGAAAGACCTGGGGAAGGGGATAGTGAGAAGAGACCCTGGGACACATCAAGATAATTGCTGCTGTGGGGGTGGGAAAATCAGGGAAAGATTGGTCCAAGGAAGAGGCACTGGTATTGTAGGAAGGCTTTAGGATCTCACCTCAACCCCAGCACAGGGAGGGTGTTTTATCTTCACTGAGCAACAGTCATTTGGGTACATAAGGCAGTGTGGGTCAGGTGTACCAGCACACTCTGGGAAGCATTTCCATTGGCTCTTCCCATGCCCAGTCTATTGTCTAAGCATACTTATGGTCATAGCTGGTGTCCATGTAGATTGTGTGCAATGGAGGCCATGTCTCTACCAAGAAATCTTAGATGCCTAAAACCCTAGGGAGGGGAGGGGAGAGGAGAGGAGAAGAGGAGTGGAGAGGCTGTCTGCCTCAGTTCATTCAATTGTAAAATGGGGATAATAATACCAACTCCCTCCCAGAGTTATTGTGAAGATCAAATGAAACAATATCTATAAAGTACACTGTCTGGAACATAGTAGGTATTTAATAAATGCTTGTTTAATTCTTTCCTATAAAATTAGTTTGGTCCCAGAAAATCGGGGTCCTAGCCTGGGCTCATCCACTAATTGCTTTAAACCTAGTCGAGTGACCCAAGCAACTCCATATTTTCTCTTTGTTTCAGTTAACATGTCTTTATGATGTTGATTAAAGTTCTGGCCCCTTCAGTCTCCCAGGGGGTCTTCAGATGATGGGGTGAAATACTAGATGGTCTTTGATAGCACAAAGCACCACCCAGTCATAAGGGAACATGATTATTATTCTCCCCCATTGGAATGCGAACTGTCTCAGAGCAGGGGCTATTTTGCTTGTTCTATTTGCATCCCCAGGGCTTTGCCTATAATAAGTACTTAATAAATGCTTTTTTCATTCATTCATTCAGGTCAGATTTGCCTCCTCAATGTCTCACCAATATGCCCTACTTATTCCGGTCTTTCTCATTCCTTTCCTCTACTCTGGAACACCTCCTCCTCCCCCTCTCTACCTACCTAAATCCTACCCACACTCCAAGGTCTGAATCCAATCAATCCCCCTCCATTCCTTTGTCTCAGCCATTCCTTCCTTCTCCAAAATCCTCCATCCCTTATTATTCATAGAGAACATCTCAGCATATATCTCTTGTCTCCCCCAACTAGGATATAATCTTTCTGATGGTAGGGAATTTTGTGTGACTTTTCTTGTGCTCCCTCACCTCACTTAGCACAGGGCTGGTCAGGAGCAATAAAGACTTGTTGACGGAATAGCTTGTTGAGGGATTCAATTTCCCTGGTGATAGCCATGATCTCATCTTCCCCATTTGCTGACATGTTCTTAATTCAACTTTATGGGCTCCTTCTAAAGCTGTCAGCTGCCTTGTTTTGAGGAGGGCAGCAAAGTGCAGAATGTCCAAAGTCGAGAGGAATGGCATGTTGGAATGGCACAGGAGGGGGAGGAGGGATGACTATGGGGCCCTAGGATTTACATGCCGAAGAATGAGTCTTGGGACAGGATAGCTGAGTCAGAGAAAAAAAAAAAAGAAAGTCCGCTGGGTACAGGATTTGAGGCACAGTCTATTACAGTCTGAAAGGTGAGTCAATACTGTAAGAGATGACTGAGGGTAGAAAAGCAAGTTTTCTAGATTTAAATTTTAGACACACACACACACACCCCTTAACCATAACTCCATTTTGGAAGACCATAGGACTATAGTGTTTAGATATAGCAGGAATATTAGAGATTATCTGACCTAATTTCCTCATTTTAAATATGGAGAAGCTAAAGCCCATCAGACTTACTGCATAGGTAGTAAATAGCAGAGGGAACCCAGGTCCATGAACTTTAAAAAATTTTTAAATAACTATATTTTAATATCATTGATTTCCTTTGTAATCCAATGTGTTATATGTATTTAAAGTCATTATTCTATGAAAGGTTTGACCAGAATGCTAAAGGGGTCAGTGATAAAGAAAGGGTTAAGAATCCCTGATCTGCAATTGAAGATGGAATTTTCTCCATCTTCATCTAAAATGAAGTCTTTTCCCTGGACTATCAGTTAGTTTTCTTTGTTTTTTTTTTTTTTTTAACATGCCAGCCCACCTTCCACCATGCTAACTACTGAGAGAGAAGAGGACAAATTCCAGAAGTAGACTATGGTCAGGGGTGTGCCAGAGTCACCTCCAACAGGCTCCCTGGAACGGCTTGTTCAGTTTTCAGTGTGAGCATTTCTACTTCAGACATTGTCATATGTTTCAGATGAGGGCTTGATTTAGCATTTTGTTGATTGTCTAGATTTCTAAAAAGTGACGGAAAAAATGCTAATAATACAGATTCAACTTAAAAGTGTGTTCACATATATTCCCTCCTCCCCCTTCCCCCCAGCTGATTGTTAAACATTCACCAGCACATGCCTGCCTTGTGTGTTTTCCAATATTAAGCAGCTTCTTCATTCAACATAATTCAATAACCATTTATTAAGAACCTATTATGTATAAGACATATTCATAACACTGGACTTGGAGTCGGGAAGACCTTGGCTGAAATTCTTCTTCAGACACTTACTAGCTTTATAAGGCAGGCCAAGTCACTTCTTTCAAGCTCAATTTCCTTATTGTAAAATGAGAATAATAATAACTAATATTTACATCATACCTACTATGTGCTAGACTCTGTGTGCTAAGTACTTACAAATATGATCGCATATAATTCTCACAACAACCCTGGAAGGTAGGTGCTATTATTTTTTTTTAAGCAATCAGGGTCAAGTAACTTGCTCAAGGTTACAGGGCCAGTTATTTCTGGGTGTGGTGCTAAGTATCTGAGCCTGGATTTGATCCCCAGGTTATCCCGACTCTGGGGCTGGTGCTCTTACTTGCTGAGCCACCTGGCCGCCCCTAAGCAATTGGGGTTAAGTAACTTGCTCAAGGTTACAGGGCCAGGTGTTTCTGGGTGGGTGCTAAGTGTCTGAGCCCCGGATTCGATCCCAGGTCATCCTGACACTGGTGCCAGTGCTCTTACTTGCTGTGCTACCTGGCTGCCCCAAGGTAGGTACTATTATTATCCCCATTTTACACATGGAAAAACTGAGGCCAAGGCTGAATGACTTGCCCAGGGTCTCACAGCTAGTAAGTGTCTGAATTCAAACTTGAACTTAAATTCTTCTGAATCCAGGCCCAGCACTTTCTGTGCTTCACCACCTTGGAGCTCCTAGGTAAGAGCACCTACCTTACTGGGTGGTTGGGAGGATTGAATGAGATAATATATGTAAAGAATTTTGCCAACCTATGTAAATATTAGCTAATACTATCATTATCCAGATATTTCAGATTAATATTACTTAGGAAGAGGAATTGTTTGCTTTATTGAATGATTCATTATAGAATCCTCTAATTACTGAGGCCCTCTGATACATTTAAAACATAGTTTTACTTATACTCAACTTTAACAGCAAAGATTAACGAATAGTTTGTTGTTAGAGAGTTTTGGATTGGAAGTCAAGAGACACCCCCCTCCCCAAACACAAACACAATCTCTCTCTCTCTCTCTCTCTCTCTCTCTCTCTCTCTCTCTCTCTC
>NW_027186296.1:33139424-33175967 GCF_028583685.1 Petaurus breviceps papuanus | reverse complement strand
TCTCTCTCTCTCTCTCTGTCTCTCTCTCTATCTGTCTCTCTCTGTCTCTCTCTCTCTCTCCTTTTCTTTCTCACTTTCTTTTTGCTTCTCTTTACTTTGGCCAAATCACTCCAACTTCCTGGGTCTTAGTTTGTAAACTTGTAAAATGAGAAAGTTGGACTAGTTGCTTACTGAGTAAATGGAGGTCTGTCTATAGCATGATTTAAACTATGATTTCATTGATGTTCGTGTTCCTTCCACAAATGGAGATCACAGCCCCTCCATGTAAACAATTTAATGAATTGTTGTGGCCAAAGAAATTTATCGCTTGGTGGTCAGACTTCTAGAGATGAACTTTGATAAAATTAGGTTAGTCCTCAGAAGAACAACTCAAAACCTGTCCGGTTTTGTAGGATCTATCCAGGTCTCATGAAGGGACCCTAGAGACCATCTGATCCAATCCCTTCATTTTACAAATGAAGAAACCCAGGCCAAGGGAGGTGAAGTTACTTGGCCAAGGTCACACAAGTAGAGTCAGAGGTGAGACTTGAACCCAGATCCTCTAACTCCCGAACAAGTGTTCTTTCCACTGTGCAACCAGTTGGTGTGTATTGGACAGGCATAGCCTTTGCGAATCCAGTGTTACTGTCATTCCAGGATAGAGTGTTGCAGGGAGATGTTGATTTGAAGTGTTTAAACACTGGGGACTGATAGTGTTTTCCTTTTGCTCCCTGCCTTGAAATGACATGATTCTAGGGCAGCAGGAAGGAGGAGGGAAAGGGAAATATTAGGGGAAAGTTAGTTTAAGGACCCAAGTATGTGAGGATCTCTATGAAACATGATCCTATGGTGGAGACAAATGCTTCTGGAATCCTCTCTGGATTCTGAAGAATCAGATTCTTTCCAGGTCAGTCCCCTGGAATCTGGCCCCATCTTCCCTCTTCTGTAGCCCTGGAACCTAGGCTTTAGGACTGAGCCTTTGGGTCTAGTCCCTGTAGACTCTTTGTGCTAATGGAGATGTCTAAATATGGAGCTGGGGGTGAGAAAGAGGAACTGAGCAATTATAACTTCCCATTCCTATGAGTGAGAATACATTGATATTTATGCAATTCCATTATGGTGCCTTCAAGGGCAAACCATTTCAGTTTTTTATGCCTCAGTTTCCTTATCTATTACATGAGGAGACTAATTACTAATTGTGAGGATAAAATAAAAGAGTGAATATGAACATATTTAGGAAAAGTAAAAAGCAAACTCGAAAGAAAAGGGGCAAAGATATCCCAAGGTGCAAAACTGAGGGCTTGGGGAAAGAATTTTTTCCATAGTTCCATATTATGCTTTCTCTGGGACCCTATCATCTGCATGGTAACTTTAATTGCTCTCCAGGTCTAGCTAAGTTATAAACATTTCCCTTCTGAGTGCTCATAATCAATTAAATCTCTCTAAAATAGCTGGAACCCTAAAGAAGGATTTGTAGTCCAGTGGCACCTTGGGAACTGAATTGAGCCCTGTTAAATAGCTGATTCAATCACCCTAATTTCACTTGGCTTCTCAGCTTGGCTCTGGTTACCTGCCTAAAAGATCTTTCAGCCACAAAGACCCCAGGAGTTCTTATCAAGGGAATGAGAGGGAGAGAGCAACCATTTCTGTCTTTAGAGAATAAAGGAAAATTCCTGAATCCCGAGAAGGACCAAGAAGCTAGAGAGATACACCAATTCAGCAAGCTGTTAAGCTATGTAGATTCAGAAGATTTGGGTTCGAATGCAGGTTCTGCTGCCTGGATGAGCCTCTCTTGGCTTTATTTTCCTCATCTGTAAAACGAGGGATTTTGAATAGATCTCTAAAGTCTAGGACAGGGGTGGGGAACCTGCAGTTTCAAGGCCACAGGTGACCCTCTAGGTCCTCAAGTGTGGCCCTTTGACTGAATAGGGCTGCACTTGAGGACCTACAGGGCCACATGTGATCTTGAGGCCACAGGCTCCCCACCCCTGGTCTGGGAGTAAATCTATGTTCCTCTAATCCTTTACATTGTGATGTGGGGAAGATAAGAGAGAAGCATAAGATTCAATCTCATATCCATGGATTGGAAAATGGCCAAATTATGGCACTTGAATGTAATGGGATATATTTTATCGTAAGAAACAATTATGAAGAAAAAATGAGGAGACATGTGAACTGATACAGAAAGAAGTAATGAACCAGGAAAATGATATATACAATGACCACAGGTTAAATGCAAAGAACGAGGAGGATAAAAAGCACACTTACTGAATACTGTGTAATCATAGTGCAAAGCTTGGCCCTAGAGAAAGGTTAAGAAAATACCCCTGCCTCTCCCCCCCCCCTCAGAGATGAGGGACTAGATGTATGAAATACTGTGTGAGCTGCAAGACACGGCTGATGCGGTGATTAGTTTTGCTGAACTGCTATTTTTTTCCTGCTTTTAAAATCTTTGTTAGAAGGAATGACTCCCTGGATGGGAGGATTCTTTTTGAAAATGAATATGCTGTGAAAGCAAAAAGATATCAATAAAAATGAGATTTTTAAAAAAGATACAGTCTCAGCCTTCACGGAGTTTACTGTCTCGTTAGTGAGATCCGTGAAATGAGAGAATGATGGAAGTTCAGACTTAATCAAAAGCAGAGCTGAATAGTGGAGATGCTAAATTTGGTAAGGGTGGCTGAGTGGTATAGTGGTTAGAGCACAGGTCCCTGGAGTCTGGAAGACCTGAGTTCAAACTCATCTTCAGATACTAGCTGTGTGACCCTGGGCAAGTCACTTAACCCTGTTTTCCTCAGTTTCCTCATCTGTCAAATGAGCTGGAGAAGGAAATGGCAAACTACTCCATTATTATTATTATTATTATTATTATTATTATTATTTTGCTTTTTGGAGAGGGGGAGTTAGGGCAGTTGGGGTTAAGCGACTTGCCCAAGGTCACACAGCTAGTTTTGTGTTAAGTGTCTGAGGCTGGATTTGAACTCAGGTCTTCCTGACTCCAGGGCCAGTGCTCTATTCACTGAGCTACCTAGCCATCCCTACTCCATAATTTTTGCCAAGAAAACTCCAAATGGGGTCACAAAGAGTGAGACACAACTGAAAAGTAACTGAACAACAACAATCATGTAACCCCTCTGTGCCTCAGTTTCCCCATCAAAAAAAATCAGGTAATTGCGCTAAATGATCACCAAGGTTCCTTCTAGCCTATGACTTTCATAGCCCCCTCCTTCCCTGCATAGTCTCTCAACCTAGAATCCATAAACTTGCTTTTTACAACATGTATTTTGATAATGGCATTTAGATATAGTTCCTTAGTAATACATATTTTATTCTGTACACTTAGAACCAGTATTCTGAGAAGGGATCCATTACACACAAAAAGAGTTAAGAATCTCTCCACTAATCTAAGATCAGGATGATGGCCTCTGGGCTCTTTTCCAGCTCTGTGATCCTATATCCAGATCCCGTGATCACGGGCAAGTGACTTCATTTTGCTGACCCTCAGATTCTTTATCTGTAAAATGTGAATGATTATGCCTCAGAGCTGTGGGGAGGTTCTAATGAGACATAAAGTGCTTTGCAAACCTTAAAACACTATGTATGTCAGACACTGCTGTCCTCATCAACGTTGTCATCACCACCACCATCATCATCCTCACCATTATTGTTACCAGTCTGGGTTTCCTGCCCTGTCTTTACAATCTTCTGCCACCAAGGATTCTGGGAAGTGGATTAGGACCTGGGACCTGGCTTCCACGACCTCTAAAAAATGAGGGGAAGGTTGTTAGGCTGCTGGGAGGCCCAGCCCAGGGTCTTCTGTATATATCCCATATACCATGGTATAGGGTGACCCTGTGGCAGCTGGATTCTCACACCCAGAGTTATGTCATCAGAAACTAATACAGGCCCTTCCCGAGGTCACTGAAATGTAAGTATAACAACCCAAGATTTATGTCTAAGCTTCTCACTTGGCAGCTTCTCAAAGGTCAAGATACACCAATAGGGTTATAGCTGTCAATCCCCATACAGAATTCCTTAAGCCTGAGCTTAAGCTCCCTGCTTGCTGGCCTCAGGGGAGAAACACTTGGGTGTGGTCAGGACCCCCTCTCAAGAGGGGACCATGGAGCCTCCTCCAATCCCACTTTGTTATCCAGTGGCCTCATACTGGCAATGAATCATGAGAGTCTCCAGTCTATGGCATTTCATGGGGTAATTCTGTCACTGCAAACATCCTCCCTTGTGGGGGCCTCATGCCAACAAAAACACAACAGCCGTGGGCCAGCATGGGGTAGATGCAGTATGTGTTGGTACGGGGACCAGCTGCATGATCTATGACCACTATTTTTTAGGACCCCACATTCCTGCTAAGGGACTTGTGTTGATCTACTCCATCTTCCCTGTTCCACCCGTGCCAGGCACCCTGGCAACCAGAACAGGACCCCCCTCTACCCTCCCAAGCTTTAACATCTGTCTCTAGGTCTGTCTGCTACTGAAAACAGAAGCAAGATAATTGACTTCTTGAGTTACAGAGATTTGTCACAGCTCTGAAGGGTGGTTGAGGCCTGCTGGCTGGCTGGCTGAGACAGTAACTCATGTTGGAAGAGGAGACTTAGTGGGCGGTGGAGGGAAATGAGTGTTGAGAAGTGTCACTAACCCAGGGCCTGCCTCCAAGGCAGTTACATGGGGGAGGGAATGGGGGCAAGGATTAGGACCCCAGCAGGTGGCCAGACGGAGGAGGTCTAGGGAGAGAATGTGCCCTTTTGCCATGTAATGGGAGTTGAACAGACTTATTAGGCAGTGGTGGGCATAGTGACCTTTGTGGTAGGAGGGGTAGGGAGGTAGAAAGGGTGGGTGAGCTCATGTGAGAGATTTATTACCCAGGCCTGGATTTCTCTGTGTGAAAATTAACACGGTGATTCATTGGAGGAAAGGGAGATGTTCTGTACAGTTGGTAGTTGTTTTTTCATGCATGTGTTTTTAAAGGAGGGAGAAAAATTAAAATTAGATTTTATCAGCTGGGCTTAAAATTTCATCCAGTATTTGTCGTATGCCCAGCAGCATTGCAACTTACGACAACCTCTAAGTCAGAGGACCTGGATTCAAATTCTTCCTCTGATTCTTGCGTTTGCCAAATCACTTAATTTCTCTGGGCCTCAGTTTCCTCATTTGTGAAGGGAGGGGATTGGATTAAATGATCTTTGAGATTCCTCCCAGCTATAAATCTGTGGTCTTATAATCATAGGTGCTTTGGAGAATACAAACAAAGACAAGTCAAGTTCCCTTCTTTTGAGGGATTTGCAGCCTAGCTGGGAATAAAAGATTTTTTATAAAGGTTCATGCCTTTGTGAATTGTCATTGTGAATTGGTTTCTAAAAAACAAAACAACATTACAAGATGCAGTTGGTTAGGCAGGTATGACATCATAAATGTTTTAAATGAGCAGTTGCTGGCTGAACAAAGTCATAGGGAACAAAGCTTTCTGATGGTATGGTCAAGTTTGGTTATAATGATAATAGGAATTGTTGTTTTGAGGCATTTCAGTTGTGTCCACCTCTTGGGCACCTCATCTGGGGTTTTCTTGGCAAAGATATTGGAGTAGTTTACCATTTCCTTCTCTAGCTCATTTTACAGATGAGGAAACTGAAGCAAATGGGGTCAAGTGACTTGCCCAGGGTCACACAGCTAGTGTCTGGGGCTGGATTTGAATTTAGGTCCTCCTGACTTCAGGACTGGCATTCTATCCATTGTGCCACCTAGCTGCTCCAATAAGAATAAAAGACATGCATTTATAGAGAGTTTTAAGGTTCATAAAGCACTTTACAAATATCTCATTTGATCCTCACAGCAACCCTAAAAGGTAGGTGCTATTATTATCCCCACTTTATAGATGAGGAAACTGAGGCAGACGGAGGTTGAGTAACTTACCCAAGGTTAAGTGTCTGAAATAGTATAATGTGGCAGTAACACCATTCAGGGCAAGGTGAAGTGAGGTATACCTGTATGTGGTCTACTGAAGGTGTGATCCAGACTCTCTGGGGAATAAAGAATTAGCAAAAGAAGAGATCAGTCAGGGCTGGAGTCTTGGGAGAGGGCTTCTTGTGGGTGGAAGGTGTTCACCTGGGACCTCAAGTCTGCATTGGATTTGGATAAATGCATGGAGGGAGGGGGAGCAACGAGAATGAAGGGGAAGAGCAAGTGAAAAAAAAATGAAGCTGACTCCCTTCTCATGCAGAATTCAAGCAGAAAGACATGCGGTGGAATCTCTCTGATTCTCAAGAAAGGTCTAGTGGGAGACCAAAGCTCCAGGGCTGGAAGGGACCCTCAAGGGCTGCCTCATCCAACCCTAGCATCTAACATAGGAGGAAACTGAAGCCCAGGGAGCCCCCACATCATGCAGATAGTAAGCATCAAATGCGGAATTTGAATCCAGATCTTCTGACTCCAGAGAAGGGGCTCTTCACACTGGGCCTCCCTGCCTCCCTGAGTTATCAGAGACCAGATACTGGACGAAACAACACTCTCATGTTCAGAAGAAAACAGAGGACCCAGAGTCAAGACACTTGTGTCTGGAGCCTTGCTCTGCTGTGTGACTTTGGGCAAGTTATATTAACCTTCTCTGGGTCTCAGTTTCCTTCCTATAAAATGAGGGGATCAAACTAGATGACCTTCTAAGGTCTTTCCCTGTTCTAAATTTATCATGATCTATGAAATCACACCAGATACCTACCACCTGAGGCTGACCTTGACCAAAACTGTTGGGGGGCAAAGGTGAGCAGCTGAAGGTCAGTATCATAATCCCTCATCTTACACTAGATGCTGTGGTTTTACTCAGTCTGTTTAATGCACAATTACTTTTTTTTTTGGAGGGGGGAAGGCAAGGCAATTGGCATTAAGTGACTTACCCAAGGTCACACAACTAGTTAAGTGTCAAACGTCTGAGTTCGGATTTGAACTCTGGTCCTCCTGACTTCAGAGTCAGTGCTCTATTCACTGTGCCACCTAGCTGCCTCAATTACTTTTGACTTATAAGGTATAATATATATGATAATGTATATAATAATTGTATATTATTATGTATTATATGAAATATTATATATATATAAGGTATATCTATATTATACCAATTCTGGATGCCAAAAGCAAATGAAAGGAATGAGCTTCAGTGGAAAAAATGTGAGATTTGGAATCAGGGAACCTGAGTTTGAATCTTAGCTCTGCTCCTTCTTACCCAAGTGACCTTAGACAAGTCATTCAGCTTTTTTAGGCTTTTGATCCTTCATGTCTAAAATGAGTTTTGCTGGATGGTCCCTAAGGCACCTTCCATCTCTAAAGTCTATGAGCCTAGTAAGATTACCGCATTCCACTTTCCTCCATCCATCAATATGTTTGCCTAGTGGATTAGGTTTTACCCTAGAGACTTTCAAAATCTAGACTGTTTATGTGTTAGACTGACTCAGACCAGGCCTGTGCAGGTCTCAGAAAGCTTGATTTGTTTGTTTTTACTAACTGGCCACTGGTTTCCTAGTGTGTCAATTAGTGAGGCAATGGGGAAGGTGACCTTGACTCTAGCCAACCCTTCTTGTGGAGTCCTGGGAGAAATTCGAAATACTGATTACTATCAGACTGCAACATGACCAGGATGTGAAGTCTGGGCAAAGATTCAGGACTAGCAAATTAGAGGGGTTAAGGTTACTGCACTTGGCAGGAACCTGAAAAAATTAGAGGTCTGGAATCCAGGAGGTCAAGATAGAGGTAAGAATGTTCAGAGTATCAGCTGTGAGGACTGATGTCTAAAACTCAGCTCATTATCTTCTCCCCAAATCCTTCCTTCTTCCAAATTTCTCTATTCTCTATTTTAAGGGCATTACCATCCTCCTGGCATCACCCAGGCTCCCATTCTAGGTGTCATTCTCAACTCATCACTCTCTCTCATCTTCCATATCCAACCTGTTGCCAAGTCCTGTCCATTCTACCTTCTCAGCATCTCCTGGATAGGACCCTTCTGTCTTCTGACATTACCAGCACCCTGGTGCAGGCCCTCGTCACCTCGCTCCTAGACCATTACAGCAGCCTTGGTTCCTCAGCTTCCTCCCCACTGCAGTCCATCCTCCACTCAGCTATTGAAGTGATCTTCCTTAAGCACAGGTCTGACCATGTCACTCCCCTACTCAATGAACTCCAGTGGTTCACCATTACCTTCAGGTAATAAATCTTTTATTTCGTTTTAATAACTTACCCCCTTCCCTGCCACTCCATTTCTTACACTTTACTCCCTTGCCATTATCCTACCATACAAAGACACCATTTTTCATGCTGTTCCTTGAACAAGAAACTGCTATCCCTCCTCATCTCTACCTCCTGGCTTTCTTGGCTTCCTTCAAATCTCAGCTAAAATCCCACCTGTTGCAAAAAGTCTTTCCCAGTCCCCCTTAATATAGTCCCTTCCTTCTGAAATTATCTTTCATTTATATCTTTCATTATATCATGTATGTAGTTGCATTATATTATATGCAACTTGTGTGTTATTTCCTACATCACACACACACACACGTCCACCTCTGCATGTGTGTATGTGAGTTTCTTGAGGCCAAGAAGTGGGTTTTTTTGCCTTTCACTGTATTCCCAGCTCTAATGCCTTCCACAAAGTAGGCACCTCCTAGATATTTGTTGACTTGCCTCAAGAAGCACACCCAAGTTCTGGGAACCAAGAAGTTAAAGCAAAGAAGGGAAGAGATAAATGGGTCTTAGAGGCCAAGAACCAGAATCCAGAAGGTCAGGTTGTTGTTGTGGAGTCATTTTTCAATCACGTCTGACCCTTCGTGACTCCATTTGGGGTTTTCTTGGCAAAAATACTGAAGTGGTTTGACATTTCCTCCTCCAGCTCATTTTACAGAAGAGGAAACTGAGGCTAACATGGCTAAGGGATTTGTCCAGGGTCCCATAGCTAGTAAGTGCCTGAGATAGCAATAATGATGACATCACAAAATTGTGGTATAGGAATAGCCCCCAGAAGCCATCTAATCCAACCCTTACTTGAAGAAGAATCTATCCTATAACATAACCACAAGGGCCAACCCCTTGAGGACCCCTTGTGAAGAACAATCCAGTCCATCCCAAGGCAGCCCCACTCTACTGTGAGATGGCTTTAATTGCTTGGACACTTATTTTTGTATCAACTCTAAATTTGCCTTTTTGCAACGTTTACCCTCTGCTAACATTTCTTCTAATTCTACCCAAACGCACACTGGCTTCATTCTTTTTCATTTAGAGTTTCCTAACATAGGCAATTTTTCATAATTCTAAGGAAAATGTCATCATCTTGGTGGCAAACATATATCATCTCAGAGACCATCTAGTCCAACATTTCAGATGCAGAAAATCGATGCACAAATTCAGGGTAAATGATTTTATAATTGTTCAAGTGAACAAAAAATACATAGGAGTTAAAATTCCTAGGATCATACGTATCCTTGTAACTTGAAGGGAAATTTGACATTATATAGTTCAACCTCTTCATTTTATAAATAAGGAAACTGATGTCTAGAGAGATTGTCTTAGCCAATGTTTTACCAAGATTCAAACCCAGGTCCTGGGAGAGTTTTTTGAGAGTATTTGCCTTTCTTTGTATTCCCAGTGCTTAACAGCACCTGACACATAGTAGGTATGTAATAAATGTTTATTGACTACCTCATTCAAATCCATTATGCTTTCCTTGGCCCTGATCTACCAGCTCATTATGAAAAGGTAATAGTCTTGGGCTACATCAGTATTATAAATTTAGGACTGAGAAAGACTTTAGGGTTCATCCAATCCCACCCTTCTCCTTTTACAGGGAAGGACGTTGAATGATTTTTAGAAAGATTAAGTGACTTGTTGAAAGTCACATTGGTAGTATGTAAGAGTGCTGGGATTTGAATCTATTCAACCATATTGATCTGAAAAAAGGAGGCAATAGTCTTAATGTACTCTGCACTGGTCAGACCATATACATGGTAATGTATTCAGCTTAAGGCGGAGACATAGAGAGGAAAGAACACTGTCTCTGGAGTCAGAAGATCCAGTTTCAAATCCCACCTTTGACACTTTTTTATCTGAGTGCCTTGGAGCTAGTCATCTGACCTCCCTGAGCTCTAGTTTCCTCATCTATAAAATGAGAGTCTTGGATTACATGGTTCCTTCCAGGTCTGGATTTAAGATCCTATGAATTTAAAGTCATTGACAAATATCAAAAGGACAAAGACCCAGTATGGTGGGGGACCCTGGAAACCAGCCTGGTAAGAGAAGCAGTTAAAGAAATTAGGGACTTCTAGGTATCACAGTAGGTGGTATTGAGTTCAGATCCTCCCTCAGACACTAATTTGGTGGGACCTTGGCCAAATCACTTAACCTCTTTCAGCCTCAGTCTCCCTATCTGTAACACAAGGGGGTTGGATTCCAATCCCTCAAAATCTATGATCCTATGACAATGGTGCCATTGGGAGAGGACTTGGAATTATGGAAATTCTAGAAAATAAACAAGTTTATTTGGGAGAGGGAGAGATTCTACTCTGTTAGAGAAGACTTTCTGGAGAAAGTAAGAACTAAACCCTAGCCCATGAGACCCTGGATCTAAGGAAATTCCTCTTACTGTGAAGCTGCTCCTATTTTCCTCAGACTGATGTAAGTATATGTACCAGAAAAGTGACATGAGTGGAAACTGAGGAATTTCTATCCAGGCTGACTACTCAAGTAAAGAGAAGGGGGTAGATATGCCACAGTTTTAGAAGTCCTTGGTCTAGGATTTTAAGGCAAGAGGAAATGGCCCAGAAAATCTGGGAATACAGAGAGAGAGAACATCAGCCACTCCCTACAGGAAATAGGATGGAATCTCCATCCCAAGAGATACTTAAACTTATGACAAACAACTAGCTGTTTGGTACTGACTTTGGTATTGACCTTGCTCAAGCCAGGAAGTTGGTCCCAATGACCCCCTGAGGGGTGTTTGAGCCCAAGATTCTATAAGTGGGTATGAGAACATTGTTGTTGTTCAGTCCTGTCCTGCATTTCCTGACTCCATTTGGTATTTTCTTGGCAAAGATGCTAGAATAGTTTGCCATCTCCTTCTCCAGTTCATTTGATAAATAAGGAACTGAGGCAGACAGGGTTAAGTGACTCACCCAGGGTCACACATCTAGTTAGTGTCTGATGCCAGATTCAAACTCGGGTAAAAAAAAAACAAAACTCCAGGCCTGGCACTTTATCCACTGTACCACCTAGCGGGGGGCAATAACAGCCAGCAGAGATTATGTACCCAGCAGCTATTATAAAACTTCTAGAATCTAGAGGAGTAGCACCCACCCTGGGCACCATCCCCAGCCATCCTGATCTATAACTTGCCATTGGACCCAGATAGCTCTGGAGGAGAAAGTGAGGTGGTGACTTTGCACAGTCCAATTAAATCCAATGCACTTGCAAGTTATGACATCACCTTCCTGATGTCAAGGTCCTCTTCAAGAATGAAGGACAAATAATGACAACAACAAGCACTCCCACAAGTCAACAAGTCAAATAAATAAACATTTATTAATTCCTTAGTATGTGCCAAGCACTGTGCTAAATGCTAGGAGTACAGAGACAAGCAAAAAAAGAGAAAGCCATTCCTTGCCCTCAAAGAGCTTATATTCTAATGGAAAAGACAACTTAAAAAAAAAAGATGACATGTACTTGGTGGAGGAGAATGTATGTAGGTACAGAATATAAAGTAGGCATTTAATAAATGTTTGCTAAATGGATAAATGTTATCCATTATAAATCCTTTTCTTGACCCCATGCTACCAGCTCCTTACAAAAAAGGTAACATAGTCTTGGGCTACATCAGGATTATAGATTTAGTCCCACCCTTCTCCTTTTACAGGGGACAACATTGAATGATCCCTATCTACTGAGGGGTAGGGTGAAGACAGAAGTCCAAGGAGTCAAGAGTGACCAGAGAGGACCAGTGGAGTAACAAGCCAAATGACTCACTGAAGGGTCTTCCCAACAGGGAACAGTGAAGAGCAGTGTGAGGACATCACCAGAATAGGCATTCGTGTCCCCTGCTACATGTGTTCTCTACATGTGTGACAGTCCTTACACTTACCCACTCTCCCCACTTAGAATGTGAGTATTTGTGGGACAGTGTGCTCCAGATTTAAGGGGAGAACGTCTTATTGTGACTTTTCTTACTATGCTATTTCATGAAATGTCTTTGCTTTGACCTAATTTTTGTCTTTCAATTCACTAGAGAAAAAAAACAAACTCATTTGAGGTATTAAAACTTGCAGCTGCATTGAAACTTTTGGGACATGCAGCTCTAAGCCTTTTGGGTTACACAGTTGATTATATTTATTAAAAGAAAGATAGCAGAGAACTTGGTGCCAGTTCAGGAGGTCTATATTTTATGGTGCTAGGTGATGAAAAATTTGAACAAATCAAATGAAATCAACACCCAACCATATGGGTCTCATATGTCAGATCAGTTATATGTCTACTCCTTCCAAATTGTGTGTTAATCATCTCATAACGGACTTGACAGAATGACTGAATCAGACACTGTTATCAATTTTGCATAAATACAGTATCCTACAATGTAACAGATGCCATGTTCTTGGATCTAGAAGGAACCTTACAGGTCATTTAGACCAAATCCTTCCTTTTGAATAGATGATTAAGACCTACAGAAGTTGTGATTTACCTCCAGTTAATGAGGTATAAAGAGTAGAGCCAGGATTTGAACCCATACCCTCTGATTCAAAAGGCAGCTAGATGGCACAGTGGATAGTGTGCCAGGGCTAGAGTCAGGAAGACTCATTTTCCTAGGTTCAAATATAATCTCAGACACTTGCTAGTTGTGTGATAGTGGGCAAGTAATTTAACCCTGTTTGCCTCATGTGTCAAATGAGTCAGAGAAAAAAATGGCAAACCACTCTGTGCCAAGAAAACCCCAAATAGGGTCACAAAGAATCAGATATGATGGAACAACAGCAATCTCTGACTCCAAATCTATTACTTCTCTATTTTACCACATTGCCTATCAGATAAACTACAGAAAGCCATTATTGAACATTTGGAATCAGAATCATAGACTTTTAGAGTTAGGAAGTACCTTACAACTCATCTAATCTGGGTCACTAGTTTTTCAGATTAAGAAACTGAGGCCCAGAAATAAGTGACTTGATCCAGGCCGTATAACCAAACAGTAATGGAAACAGTATTTAAACCCAAGGCTAATTATTCTAGTTCTTGCACTGTCTCTGTCTCCCAGAGTCCAAAAGCAGTTGTATCTCCTACTCATATGACACTCATTTTGCAGTTTATAGTATTACATAGTTCATAGCCCACTGAACCATAAAATGTTCCTGAAATCTTTGACACTAAACAGCTATTGAAGAGTAAACTATACCAGACTTGTTCTTGTGAAGGAACTTTTGCCCAGTACAAGTTGAAAATATTCTTCTTTATTTATTTATTTTTTTCCTTCTCCTTGATGTTCTGATCTGGTCTTTGAGACAGCTGGTGCCTTCTCTAACATTTCAGTTAACTGTGCTAAGGGAGCAGGCATACGTCTACATAGATTATTAGGAGGAGAGCTGACCCAGCAGGCAGAATGGGCAGCTGCCTGAGTAATACAATTTCAGGGGGCCCTCAAGGGCCCCGGAACCTAAAAATATCCTCCCCACCTGTTCCCTCGTGCCTGAATTCCACCATCAGTTCTTCATTCCTTTGGCTAAAGACTTTGCTCAGTATTAAAGTGCAAATGGTGGTTAACACATTAATCCAATGTTGGTCATTTACACTTCAGTGTGAATGAGTTGATAAAATCCTTTACTGAGTTTAGGTTTCTATCCAAGAGATTAGAAAGAGATATTTAACAGACCAGTCAACCAATACCAGGAACAAGCTATGCAAGGAAACCTGGGGAGTAGAGGAAAAGGAATACGGGAAGAGGAGAGTCACCATTATGCCTGATACTGGTCCTGATTGAGATTTGCCTAGGTTTGTTTTCAGGTATTGGAAGTGGTTGGAGCTGGAGCCCACGCCACTTGCTTGCTAACTCTTGTATGTATTTGTGACTTTGTGTGTGGGTGGATGGCTACTCTAGGGGTAAATCAAATGCTAAGACCTGGAGTCAGGAAGACCTGAGTTCAAATCAGGCCTCCGACTCTAACTGTGTGACCCTTGTCAAGTCACTTAACTTCTGTTTGCCTCAGTTTCCTCGTAAGTTAAATAGATATCATAACAATATCTACCTCCCAGGATTGCTGTGAGGATCAAATGAGATAATATTTATAAAGCACTTTGAAAACCTTAAAGCTACATTTGTTTTATTTGTACAAAACCTTATTAATTTAATGTAAACCTAATTAATTTTAACATAAAAGTAACTGTTTTCCCTTATTTAATCATAAATTGTTCACCTGTCCATAAGTCTGACAGGTAATTGATCATAATGGAATGCTGTAGTGTATAAGAAATGATGAATGAGGCGGCTAGGTGGTGAATTGAATAGAGCACCAGCCCTGGAGTCAGGAGGACCTGAGTTCAAATCTGCTCAGACAATTAACACTTAGCTGTGTGAGCTTGGGCAAGTCACTTTACTCCAATTGCTCTGCCTTCCCCCCTCCAAAAAAAATGATGAGCTCATTTTAGAAAAAGCATGGATAGACTTGCATGAAATAATTAAGAGAGAAATGAACAGAACCAATAAATCACTGTATATAGTAACAGCAATATTGTTTTAAGGACAACTTTGATAGACTAAGTCATTTTGACTATTATAAATACCCAAATTAACTACAAAGGACGTATGAAGGAAAATGCTATCTGCATTCAGAGAAAAAACTGATAGAGGTATGTATAGAATGATTTTACATATATACATATTTGTGTTTAATAGCAGCCATCTCTAGGGCAGGACTGGGGAGAGGGAAGGAAAAAAGAAAGTTCTGTGATAACTTCATTATATATTTAAATGGAATAGCAAGTTGTGCATACTAGATTTGCAGTTTCGTGTACAAACACCTTTTTTTTATTCTACTATATTACAGAAATACTTGTTTTATCTCATAAATTTAAAATAAACTAGATTTTTAAAAACACTTTAAAGCTATCTATGCAAATCCTGATCAGTGGCCTCTGTAATATAGAACTAGTGCTGAGTTCAGGAGGTTTGGGGCATGCTTCTCTTCTCTCTATAACTCTGGACCCATGTGTATGGACCAGGTTCAAATCTTGGGGGAATCTGGTCCCTAAAGTGAGTTTTCTCAAACTCTCCGGTTCTTTATGCGCTTCACTAGAGCTCATTTAAGGCTTAGGATTGTCTTATCTCTAACGTTTCCTTAAAAAGGGAGAAAAGTATTCAGTTCACAATGTAGTTCAGATACAGGACTGCTATTTTTTTCTTCTTTCAAGAAGAAAAACAAAAACAAAAAACCAAAGACTCACAAATACATGTTGATGAAGTTGTACTTATGAAAGTTACTTTTTATACTCTTCCAAATGTTGATACTTAAACACTAAAAGAAGAAACATTTTTCAAGTTGGCTGGAATAAGCAAGTCTCTCTCTCATCTGGGCACCACCCACAGAGCTCCCTCAAGTTGGACGCTTGACAAGACAAGCCGGGGATTAGGCCCCTCCTCCTGTCGACTCGTGTCTCATCAAAGAAGCATTGGAACAGGGACAAGGGACTACTCTCAAAGTACAGCTATCACTGATTGAGGAACCCCCAAATGCCAAGATTGCTGAGGTCACTCCCCAAAAGCCCATCTCTCAATAATCACTCTTTGGTCACCTAGTGCTCAGGAAAAGAAACCCAAAGCAGATAAGTCAGCTGGGGTCCCAAGGCCCCAGATCAGGCTTGCCTAGGCATCCTTAGTGTTTGAAGCTTCCATAATTGCCAAGGGTGGGGCAGGACCAATCTAATGAGCATTTATTGAGTGCCTACTATGTACCAGGCACTGTGCTGGGCCCTGGGGATACAATTAATGAAAAGAAACTTCTCACCCTCAAGGAGCTTACAATCTAAAGGGGGAGACAACATACAGAAGGAAGCAGGAAAGGGGCTGAGAGGTTATTCAGTGTGGTAGCATCTTGTTATTTGGAGTTGAAGGGAGTTAGACCAGCAAATGAAGAGTGCTGTGAATTGAACCCAGTTTCTGCCCTCTATAAAGGAAGGCCTTGGGAGGAGTTAGGGGAGAGGAGCTGAGGGGGTAGTGCCATTCAAGCCTTGAGTTAGCAGCCTGGTGGTAACTTCAGATTGTTAGTGTTTAGTCATTTTGGTCATATACAACTCTTCATGACATTTGGAGTTTTCTTGGCAAAGATACTGGAATGCTTTGTCATTTCCTTCTTCAGCTCATTTTATAGATGAGGAAACTGAGGCAAACAGGGTTAAGTGACTTGCCCAGGGTCACACAGCCAGTGAGTGTCTAAGGCCAGATTTGAACTCAGGAAGATGAGTCTTCCTGACTTTCAGGCCTTGCACTCTATCCACTGTGCCACCTAGCTGTCTCTAGTAAATTTAGGAGCAGTGCACTTATCCTGGGAGGAGCATCTTGTTTGTTAGAGTTGAAACCAGTCAAGGCAGCAGATGCAAAGCAAAATGAGACTGTCACCCAGGATTTGTTGCATCATCCTAAAGCACTAAGTTTTTCAGTGCTGCTCCAGAGTACCTGCAGCCCTTTAGCTGTGACCCAGGACAGGGCAGATAGGGAAGCTCTTTTTGCCCCCATTACATATGTATGAGTTATCTCCTCCTTCCCACTCTCTTAGAATTCAAGTTCTGTGAGGACAAATACCCTCTTATTTTATTTGTAGCCTCAGAGGTTAGCACAGCATTTGGCACACAGAAGGGATTAATGTGCAGTTGTTGACCGATAGAAAGAAGAGCCAGGAAAAAGCAAGTTACGTGGGGCGGGTGGGTGGTGCAGTGAATAGAGCACCGGCCCTGGAGTAAGGAGGACCTGAGTTCAAATTTGGCCTCAGACACTTAACACAAAAACTAGCCATGTGACCTTAACCCCAACTGCCCTGCCTTCCCCCCTCCAAAAAAAAAAAAAAGTAAGTTATGAGAAGGGATCACTTTCACTTAAGTGGATTGGAGAAGGCTCCATGGGCTAGGTGACACCAGAGTTGAGCCTCTAAAAATAAGAAGGGATTTCAACAATTGAGAGACTCCTATCTTCTCTAAACTTTCTGTCTTCCTCAGAACTCTATGCTTGGTAGATGCTTAATAAATGTTTGTAGGATGAATGAGTAAATAATGCGTCTAATTCAAATCAACAAACATTTATTTGGTGCCTCTTATTTGCAAAACGCCACTCTAGGTTCTGACTGAGGCTCACATATGTTCTTACACATAGTCTATGGTGCTCCTTCTCTGAGGCATTCCATGGTGCATATGGTCTGCAGTTGTATTCCTTACGACACATACCAATTAGGAGTTTGAGGTATTGTCCCATGTTTGGTCACCTAATAAATTTATTGCATATGATTCTGAATCAAAGGAAAATTTTATGGAAAGGATGAACCAGTGAAGAATGGAATGGAGAAATGGAATGCTGAATCTGAGGGAAACCAAAAAAGGGAAGCATGAAACCCTGCTCAGGCTCTTTATAGCCTGAGGCTTCCAACTGCCATTTTAAAAATACTTAAACCCCTGATTGGGTCTATCCCAAGGTCTGTTGCTGTTGTTTGTCCTTCTTCTGGAAGAGGACAGATGACTTTTTAATTGCAAGAGAATTGGATTTGTGAGGCAGAGCTGTGCACAGTCATCAGCTTTGAGTCATCCAAGCCCAGTGGCAAGATGTAGGCCAGCATGACTGGTGATGACCTCAGATGCAGTGGGAGATCTTGGTCTTTTTAAGCTAAGGTCTTTCCCAGGTCTCATTTTGTCTGAGGCAACACCCATTCAGTAGTTAAAGGCTAGGTGAGAATTGAGGCAAAAGATCACCTAGTTTGCCTTCACAAAAGGATCTGTCTTGGGGAGAAAGTCTCTCAGAGTTTCTGGCCAGAACAGAAACAATTGCTATTTACACACACTCTGAGCCATCAAAACACAAACAATGTGCAAGGGAGGCTCGGACTGGGACCTATTATTGGCCAGCCAATGAGAGCCAGAGTTATTTGGGTTTAAAGGCATAGTCAAGTAGCTCCATTTGAATCCCAGTGGGCTTTATCAAAGCCTGGTTTACCAGAGCTATATTTCAAGAAATCATAAATGAAACTACAAGAGACAAAAGAGTTAATTGCCCCAGTTTTTAAAACATGATAGAATAAAATAGATGGGGAAGAAGAAAAATCTATCCCCCAAACCTCAAGGTATCTTGGGAAGTATAAGTGACCAAAATTTATATTCCTTTGGAAAGACTGCCCACATATAAAAGTATGACTGTCCATTTGGAAAGAGGGAGAGGAGGAAGGGGGAGGGGGAAATAGAGGAGGAGGAGAAGGGAAGAAAATGGAGGAGGAAGAGGAGGAGGAGAAGGGAGGAAAAAGTAGCATTGCCCAACTGAAACTGGCCAGTTGGGTTCTCAGGGGGCAGCTACTACTACTCACAGATTGTTGTTTGTCCTTCATTCTGGAAGCAGATCAATGGCATCAGGAGGATGATGTCTTGACTTTTAAGTGAATTGGTTTTAAGTGAGGCAGGGCTATGCAAAGTCATCAGCCTCACTCTCCCCCAGTCATGGGGGTCCAGTGGCCACACATAGGTCAGGACTTGACTCCACAAGGTCTAAGTAGCAGCAGAAGAAAACTCATTGAAATTCTAGCATTCCCTGAGTTTAAGGATATGGCTAGCCACTGAATTAGAGCAAGGGCCAATTTTCTTTGTGCCTTTTTGAGGGAAATTCTGGAGACCATAAGGAATTTCATCAATCCCCATATGATATTATTCACACAGAGATATAAATAGCCATAGATATGCATATGGATATAGACAGAGATATGTACATAGATACAGTTATAGTTATCCTATGGCCCAGCACTCCAAACTCTGGGTTCACAAGGACCAGGTCTGATCTTAGGAGCTACTCCTCAAATTACCCTATTTGAAAATTGTATTTGTTTTCTCTGTTTACAGACACCTGTAATTTGCATGCCTTTTTTTTTTTTTAAGTATTTTGCATTTTCTTTAAGGTAAAATAACATCTTCCTTTTATTACTTTGAGTGTTGTGCCCACATCAGTGGAAACCTAGATTAGAGTTATGCTTAAGTATTATTGGGAGACTGTCCTGGAGCAAGATCCAAATGGGGGTAATAAGTTCAAAGGAAAGAAATTGACCCTCTTTATGCAGGGGTGGGGAACCAGATTTGAACTCAGGAAGATGAGTCTTTCTGATTTCAGACCCAGCACTCTATCCAGTGTACTACCTAGCTACCCCTTTTCTTTCTTTAGAAGGTCCCAATTTTTGAACTCAACTTGAGAATTCTCAAGTTTGGGGACATCCATATGGCAATTCTTTTTTTTTTTTTAATCAGGGTTAAGTTTACTTAGGGTCACACAGTAAGTATCTGATGTTGGACTTGAACTCAGGTCCTCTTGACTTCTGGGCCAATGAGCTATCCCCTGCACCATCACCTAGGTGCCCCTCTATATGGCCATTCTTAAGGCTAATACTACCCAGGAAATCTCTCAATAGCCAAGAGGTTAGATTCTGGGACCATGCTGCTTGGAAGATCCAAACTCCTCTCCATGGAAGGTTGGAGTTCATGTCCATAAGCATCTCTCCTAGACCTCTGGGTGGGGATGTGTCTGACTCCACTATGTGCTCCAGCAGAAAATCTTTCTCTGGGACTGCTAAAGACACAGCTCTAGCTTCTCATCTCTGAGAATGCTTAGTTGCTGTGGCAACTATGTAACTCCCACATACATCTCCAGTTCCTAGGGTGAGAGGCCGTCCTTCTCCAAGGCCATGTCTGCTTTGCTGCCCATTATTTTTCTGAAGAAGAATCCAAAAGAGCCAAACTGATCTGTCAGCTTGCTTTTATATGACACAGAGAGAGGCAGTTCCTCTGACAACAGTCCCTCCTCCTAAGACAGTCAGATCACATGTCTAATAGATCAGGGATTCCCGCCTCCCACCATACAATGTGTAGTTGTGCAAGTTATTCCCCTAGCTTGGAATATATTTTCCCCTTATCTCTGCCTCAATGCTCAGTTTAGACTGCCTCCACTGAAGCCTTTCCTAATCCCCTCAATTGCTAATGAAGGCGATCTCTCTCTCTCTCTCTCTCTCTCTCTCTCTCTCTCTCTCCCTCCCTCTCTCTCTCTCTCTCTCTCTCTCTCTCTCTCTCTCTCTCTCTCTCTTTCTGTCTCTCTCTCTCTCTGTCTCACTTTCTCCCTCTCTCTCCCTCCCTGTCTTTCTCTGTCTCTCTTCTTTCTCCTCTCCCCCCATCTCTCCCTCTTTCTCTCTCTCTCCCCCCTCTGTCTCTCCCTCCCTTACTCCCTCTCTCTGTCTCTGTCTCTCTCCTTAAATTACTTAGAGGCATCACGCAAACAGTTCTGGACTCAGTGAGGAAGCTCTGGGTTTGGATCCTACTTCAGATATGTATCAACTGTATGACCTTGGCCAAGTCTCTGTGTTTCAGTTTCTTCATCTGTAAAGTGGGGGGGGGGTGGCCTCAATGACCTCTACAATCCCACCCAACTCTAAATCTATGGTTTTATAGTCTTACTTATCTTCTTACCTGTTATGTTTCCCAGTAAGACTCCATAAGTGTGTGCTAGTAAATGTTTACTGACAGGGGCATGGTGGGGGGCTGAGGAGGAAGGAATTTAGTCCCAACACACTTTTAAGTTTTACAGTATTAACATTTTCTTCATCATTTTCTTAAGTCTAGAAATCAATAGACAATAAATTAAACCCTGATTTGGGGGAGTAGGATGATTTTCTGAGGTGTAAATACGCAAGCTGAAATTTTAGCATTTGGCTTTCTGGATGAAGCTGGCTCTTGCATACCCTTGGACCCAGGTCTCTTAAGGGCAGGCATTGTTTTGGTCTTCTCCTTAGTTCAAATCCAAATCCTTCAATACCTAATGCTGATTTTATGGAGCAGGTATTTAATAAATTCTTATTTAATTAAATCAAGTTGAAAAGCAGAATCTCGGAAATTCCATGTATAATTCCACAAATTATGCTTTTAAAAATTAAAAAAAAAAACTGCATTAGCTTGATGGACCCAACAACCAGTCCTCAGGTTCTAATTACAAGGTGTTGGAAGTGTCTTAAATAAGAAGCTTAAGCTTAGAGGCTAGAAATGCTTGCAAAGGCTACAGAGGGTGGGGGAGAGCAGGAGCCTGGCATTTCCATTCTTCAAATTCTGCAGTATCAGCTCAGTTGGTACAGGCTGCCCTGAGGCTGTCCTCTGGGGACTTCCCTAAATCAGATACCAGACCTTGTCTCCGTCACAGATTTGGCCTGCTGCCCCTCCCTCCCTCTGAGGAAAGAAGTTTTAGGCCCGGAGTGGATGGATGGGAAAATATGGCACATGCCCCTGTGACTTATCTCCTGGGATGTTCTCATGCAAGCCACCTCAGGGAAAGGGAGGGGGACTCAGTGACAAGAAGGACATGACTTATCTTATTTCTAGGAGAGATCTTCTGAAGCTGAGCCTGAATGGTATGTGTCTAATATGCTAGGGATTATGGATTCACACCTTCTGAGTCATGCCATGGGTTTCTACAGCCTTCCACAAATACAACTAGTTATTAAAATGCCAGGGAAGTTAGAGGGGGTGCAGTAAATCAGAGAACTGGACCAGGAGGCAGACAGACTCATCTTCCTGAGTTCAAATCTAGCCTTGGATACGTACTAGCTGTGTGACCCTGGGCAAGTCACTTAACCCTGTTTCTCTCAGTTTCCCTCATCTGTAAAATGAAGTGGAGAAGGAAATGCCAAGCCACTCCAATATATTTGCCAAGACAATCCCAAAATCTGGTCAGATATGACTGAAATGGCTTAATGACAAATTAAAATGCCAGCCCAAAGTACTGACTCATTTCTAATCTCTGTAAATCACATAACCACATAACGTACAATTCAGAGAAATACAAACACCTAAGTACAAGTGAAGGACTTTACTCACTGAACTTCATAGTCACTTTTTCACCATCACTGTGAGTTGTCACCATTTAACTTTTACCATCACTCAATTTAAAATTAAAACACTGGAAACTTGGTAGTTATTGCTTATTAATTGTGACTGGCATTCTAGGAAGAGTACTTATTCTATTTTGTTCCTTTTTTCTTTTTCTTAGTTCCATGTCTGGGTTTGGACTGCTTCTTCAAGAATGATCTGAGGGGTGTGTGTGTGTGTGTGTGTTTTGATAGTCCCTTATTCCAATCTCCTTGAGCAGCCAGGTGGCACAGTACATAGAATGCCCAGTCTGGAGTCAAGAACACATTTTCCTGAGCTCAACTCTAGCCTCAGGCACTTACTAGCTGTGGGACCTTGGGCAAGTCATTTAACCCTGTTTACCTCGGTTTCCTCATTTGTCAAATGAGCTGGAGAAGGAAATTGAAAATCACTCCAGGGTCTTTGCAAGACAACCCCAAATGGGGTTGTGAAGAGTCACACACAGCTGGAATGGCTGCACAACAACAATTCTTCCAGTCTCCAATGTAATAGAATATGCTGGGAAAAATAAGTTACAATCTATTACCACCTTAGTGTTAGAAAAGCATTGGCCAGGAAGTTAGAAACCTAATTCTAGTCAGTGCAGTCCTGACTCTGCAATGTGACTTTGGAAAAATTGCTTGACCTTGCTGGGTTTTCTTTCACACTCATATGTAAAATGGGAACGTTAATCCCCCTGCTCCATTCATTCCATGGGGCTAGGGCTGTTGGGAGCTATTGTGGAGATCAAATTGCAAAGCGATGGGTAAGTATTTTGAAAAGTATAAACTCCATAGAGGCATAAGGAATGGCCCAATCAAAGAAGGCATCCCAAACTGAAAAGAAACCAGACTTTCACTGTTTCCTGGGGAAGCAGCCTGGGAGAATTGGCTGCAGTGAACGATGCTAGGGATTCTGTCAGGACACTGAAAGCTGATCTCTTGCTGATGAGCTCATGACATTTATTTGTCAGCTATTCCAAGATCTACCCAGATTAGCATGGTAGTAATTCATCCAAAGAGCAGTAACTGGTGTGAGAGATTAGTCTGAGAGAAGATGGGCCTTTCTAATTGAATGCCTATTCAAACCTCCATAAACCAGGACACTGACTAGTCAGATCCCTTCAATTAACAGGATTTTACTTTGAGGAGAAAGAAAAAAAGTACACAGGGAAACCAGCTGGTATCAGAGAGGGCATTTTAAGCAGCCTATCCTGGGCTCTGCACATTCATGCCCATCACTCACACTGCCCCCCCCCCCCCCCACTCCTTCCAGAACAGAGAAGTATTCCTATTCATGATAATGGCCTGGGGGCCCTGCATGATCACCATTCACCAAAGAAACATTCAGACTGTGGTTTAACTAGATTTTCCTAACTCAGGCAAGAAAGTAGCCTCAGGCCCTTCAGAAAGAGGTTACAAAAAGAGTTGAAACAAAAAAGAAATTAGGGTCAGTACCCAGTTACCTGGGGCCTTTTGGTAAAGCATTAGGCCTGGAGGCAAGAAGACTTATCTTTGTGAGTTCAAATCTGACACCAGATACTTACTTGCTGTGTGACCCTGGGCAAGTCACTTAACCCTGTTTGCTTCCTTTCCTCATCTGTAAAGTGAGCTGGAGAAGGAAACAGGAAATCACTACAATATCTTTGCTAAGAAAACCCCCAATGGAGTCACAAAGAATAGGGCATGACTGAAAAATGACTGAACAACATCCAGTTACCCAGAATATTAAATGAACCAGAATGCTCTAATCCCTGAACATTCTGGTAATCTGGGTCCCCAAATAGTACCTTCCATGGAAAATGGGAAAAGTGGGGACATAGGCTCCTTAAAACAACCTGTAATGTCTTATTTTATTTTTTATAGACCTTTGAGTCCAGTTTCCCAGAATCTCTCTGGTTTCAGCTTTCCTTTCAGTTCCTGGCTTCCTACTCAGAGTAAGCATAAGACCCTGGTGTTTTCCATGAGCTCCTGTTAATCTCTGTAATGACTGAGTAGTGGCTTGATTTAGGGACACCAGCCAAGAGGGCAGAAGTGTCCTTGTAAGTGAATGATCTGGTTTCACTCACTCTGAATTCATAGGCTCTAAGTCTGGAGGGACAGTAAGGGCCACCAAGTCTCAACATGCCCCACCTGCCCCTTCTCCCCTCCCCCCATATAACAGATGAGGAAGCTGAGACTCAACAAATTAAGTGGCCCATGGTCATACAATGTCCCATAGGATATGAACGTGTTGAGGTTTAAGGTTTAGAATCAGGGTGCTCGAGACCCCAAAATATCAGCATACCAGGTCCTGCCCAATGAATTCGACTCAAGTCTTCTCTCAGCCAAAGAAAAGCAAAGTTTATTAAAGATTCACCTTAATGGGTAGACTTTTAAGGAAAAGTATCTGCGATGCTTGTACTAGACAAGTAGGCCAGAATAATCTGACACAGAGTGAGTTTACACTAGATTGAATTCTCAGACACCTCAAGGAGGTAAAATAGAATTTATATACAGAAAGATTGTGGGAGGGATTTAGGGGGGGGTCTAGAGGAGGAGTCAAATGAGGTCAGACTCCAGTAATGAGATTAAGGGTGGGAAATAGCTAGCTGAAGACTATCTGGAGAAGACAGACAATGCAGGGCTAGGCTAGTTTAAGAGTAACAGATTGGGGTATAGGTATTTTGGGAGGATCAAGGGTGGGAAGTAGCTGCACAATGGAGGGCCAAGGCTAGCAAGAAGAGTAAGAAATTTGGGTCTAGCTATAATGAAAGGCTTATGGCCTCAGGCAAATACCTCATCAAATAGGAAGATTCAATCAGAGTTCAAGGGGTTTCCCAGAGCCTGTACCCCATCACATCCAGGTCCTCTGGTTCTTGCCCCTATACTATGCCTCAAGGGTGGACAGGGATGCATTCAATAGGGATAAGTTTTCTGGGTTCAGGCCCCAAGCACTCTTCTGACTCTGCAGCATACTTTGGGTTTTAATAGGATCAGAAGAGAGACTCAGATCTGGCCTTCAGGGAATTATCTTCCAAGATGAGATTATGGCTATAAACAGACCCTCTTTCCTCACCCCTCCCCATCTTTACCCTTCCCCTAATCCCTAATCATTGAGAGGCAACTCCAACATGCCTTATTTCAGTGGTTCTCCAGCTCAAGTTCTAACATAGCCTTATGTGCACGTATGCATTATAAAGTAATTTGATATTTTAACATACATACCGGGGCTTATATATCCATCCAAATGAGTTCTGTCACCTTTGCTGATTATACACTTATTACAGTGATACCACTAGATTAAACCCCTTTATGAGAAATTTAAGAGTCTAGGTATACAGAATAAAATCAGCATTTTAGAGATGGCCATTCTGATCATTAGAACTCCTGTTTCTTTAAGTTTTGCAAAAAACTTCTCTCACCATGGCCTTGGGAGGTAGACAGTGCAAGGATTAATATCATCATTTTACACACAAGTTTCTTAAGACTATGCCTATGATTTGCTAAGGTACTGTGTAGCACCACCCCCAGCCACCCACCTCAATGAGCCTATATTCTGAGGAGGGGGGTGGGTAAAATCCTGCTGCCATACTTAATGCCTTTTTGACAGATCATCTAATTCAACCTTCTCAAATTTTTGGAAAGGAAACTAAGGTTCAAGAGGGAAATTATTGTGTATGGTCATACAAAGATGAGTAAGACAGAGTCTCTGTCAAATTATAAACTAATAATAGTAATAGTAATGGACAGCATTAGTATAGGTCCTTAAGGTTTACAAAGTGCCATATATACTATCTTATTTTATCTTCACAACAGCTCAGGGAGGTAGGTGCTATTATTATACCCATTTTACAGATGAGGAAACTGAGGCTGAGAAGGGCTAAGTAACCTGTTCAGGATCTCACAGGTAAATAAGTGCCTGAGGTGGGATTTGAACCCAGGTCTTTTTGATTCTAGGTCTTTTTCCCAATGGGTCACCAAAGAGATGAAATATATATGAAAAAAAAAAGTAATTTATGGGACTAAAGTCACACAGCTAGTGACAGAATCCAGACTAGAGCCCAGTTCTGGCCTAAGGCATTTTACATTACAATAGCACCCCATCCTTTTAAACAGCCTGGCTGGTAAACTGTTGTCTAAGGAAAGTTCCTTGGGGGGGGGGGGGAGACACCCAACCTCCCCTCCCGACAAAAAAAGAAAAAATACTTTGGGAGCAATGGTAGATAGCATTTCTGGAACAAACTAGTGGCTAAGAGAACACTCAAATGGGCAACTCTGGTATGTTTGTTAAATGAGCAGTCTCCTTGCTTTATTGTCAAACCTGATATGGGATTTGTAATTAGTGTTTCTATGCATCCTAATAGGATCCTTGCTTTTTCCTGAGTAGGAATCTGTTAGACATAAAGGGCACTTTGTCTTGCCTCAGTATTTACTGTAGTCCTGATTTTAATGCTTAAAAGCAAGTCTCTAGGGAAGAGAAAATATTTTCCAAAAGAGTGAGAGAGGAAGAGTAGAAGGGAATGGTGCATAGAGGGGTAGGAGACACAAGAAAAGAGAGACAGACAGATACACACACAGATTCAGAGAGAGAGAGAGAGAGAAGAAAGAGGGGGAAGAGAGAAGAAAAGAGGGGAAGGAGAAGAGGAGAGAAGAGAATCAAAGAAGAAAGAGTAATCGGAAAAGGGAAGGGGAGGCAGAAGGAACTGAGAAGAAAAGATAGAGAGAGAGAGGAAGGATAGTTATAAGGGAAGACAGGAAGAGAAGGAAAAGAAAAGAGAAGGGAGGAGGTGAGAGAAAAAGAAGGGAAGAGAGTAGAAGGATTTGGGGAGAAGGAAATGGAGGAAATGCTAGGAAGAGGTAAAGAAAAGAGAAGGAAAAGGAGAGGAAAAGAGGAAAGGGGAAGACAGAGGGAGTTGGGGAAGAGCAGAAGACAGAGAGAGAGGAGAGAAAGGAGAAGTGTCAGGACAAGGACAGAAAGAGGAAAGAGGAGAGGGAGGGGGACTCAAAGTAATTTCAGTTGCTCCTTCTCCCTTGTTTGACTTGGTGGCATTATTTGCCCAGGGTAACCAACAGCACGTATTCCTAACCTGAGTGTGCTATCTGAAATGTCAGCAGAAATAAATCTGGCTAATCCTCAGGAATGACCTGCCACATTAATATCCCTGAAATTCCAAGCGGATTAAAATAAACTCGAGCATGACACCATTTGGAAGGCCCTAAATTTACTTGGAAGCAGCTCGGCATTGGTGAGCATTCCTCTAATTGCTGCTTTGTATAAATAGAGTGTTCTTTAATATCTCCGGGAGCCCCTGGCTGACAGATTTAGATCTGGGCTGTCGAAGTCATTAGTGCCTGAGCCATGGTAAACCGAGGCTCGGTTAGTGCTGTAAATGGGATTCTCACAGGCCAATCAATCTCACCAAAGCCGCAAGGGTTGCCTGTTGATCCACTGGGCCCTGAGTGGATACAGCTTCCCAGAAATGTGCTTGCATCTGTCAGAATTATATTCAGCTAGAAGCCTACACAAAGGTCATATTTGCTGCTAGCATAGAAATAGAATCTCCCCAGTACACAAAATGCTACTTAGCAGCATATCAATTGTGGGGTCATTGTTAGAGGAGCCATTGAAAGGTGGATGTACTGAGTTCAACATCTGTTAACTGGAGTCCACCACTCTTGTGGATCATTCCCATGCCTTCCCCAGCACAGGGCTAGGCACAAAGCAGGGGCTTGATAAATACATCCAGAATGAAACTGAACTATAATGTTGACAAACCCTATTTTTCCACATTTTGCGTTCAGTGCTTCCTCTCCACAGTCATTCTGGTCTGCTCCCAGTCCTTTCAATGTGACTTGTTCATGCCTACCCTGGTATCTTTAACTAAAGTTGTCCCCTCCCCTTAGAATATCCTCTTCCATGAAATCTTTTCTGACTTCCCTAGCTCACATTGACCTTTGACTTCTCAGAACTCTTTATGTCACTAATATAGCTCTTTTAATATGCCTCTTATAGTAATTAGTACGTATGTTTGATCTCTCTCCTAGATGAGAGGCTAACTGAGGATGGGAGGATGGGGACTGTATCTGATTTACCTTTGCATTCCCACATAAAACATGTTTATATATATATACACATATACACACATACATACATATATACGTGTATATATGTATGTGTTTATATACATACACATACACACGTATATTTGTGATTGATTGAAATTAACCAAAGCTTGTTTCTGTCATCTACTATGAGGGATCTGTAAGAACGCAGACAACTCCCAGGGTCTACCCATTACATCTTCTCCATCTCCATCCATAGGGCCAGATGGTGATGCCCTGGGATTCTGTAGGATTCCTATTCAGAAAACAAAGCAATCAGCATTCTGTCATGGTCACTCAACTTGGTTGAACAAGGAAGACAAGTGGCTTCAAGCATTTTATAAAAAACAAACAAAAAAACCTATCTTCTCTGCAACCTCCAGTCACTCTATCCCAGGTCATCATCCCCCTCTCTCCCTAATTTTCAATCTCATCTCATGCACTGATTGTTTCTTTGATGATGATTGACATGCCCAGTTTCATTGCAAGTTCATCATCCATGTTCGATCATCTTTACAGTTCCTCTTCTTCCTTCATATTCTCTTAGCGATCTCATCAGCTCTCATGGATTCAATTAATAACACTTTGCAGATGATTCCCAAATCTTCATATCCAGCTCCCCCTAAACTCCAGTCCTATAGGAACCCCCTATATATCACTTAGAACCCTCAAATTCAAGACGTCCAAACCAGAACTCCTCTCAGAAATACTTCTAACTTCTTGGTGTTGAGGGTAACACCATTTTTCCTAGGTTGTAGGTTAATAATCTAGGTTTCATCCACAACTCTTTGCTTTCATTTACTCTCCTTCCCCTGCCATGTCCAATCAATTGTTGAACCTTGTTGCTTCCCTCTGCTCAACACCTTTCACTTCTGTCTCTTTTCTGTACTCCCAACACGACCACCAGAGCACAGACCTTTATCCTCCCTCCCCTGGACTATTTCAAGAGCCTGCTAATTGCTTTCCCTGTCTCAAGTCTCTCTCTCCTCCAATTCATCCTTCATCTTCCTCCTAAATTGGCATTCCCTAAAGCACAGAATTGATAATGTCACTTCTTAGCTCAAGAAGCTTCATAAGCCCCCTTTGCCTTCAAGATAAAATCTGAACTTCTCTTTGGTAGAGCCCTTCCCCATGGGGTTCCAGTGTATATTTCCAGGCTGATTAAATATTTTTCCCCTTCATACACTCTGTCCTGCAGTCAGACTGGGCCCTTCATTGCTCCCCATACACACCCTTTATTCTCTTGCCCCTTTGCTTTTGCACAGACTGTTCCCATACCTGGAATGCTCTCCTACCTCACCTATGCCTCTTGGAAGCTTGAGCTCAATTCAAATGACACCTCCTTTTTAAAAAAAATTTATTTTAAATTTATGGAATAAAGCAAGAAATTCGATATCATAGTATAATAAAGATGATTGCATGTGAAACTGCAAATGTATTATGTACAACTTGCTATCCTTTTAAATATATAACAAATAAAATTATTATTATAATAATAAAATAAATAATAAACAAAAATGTATAAAATATATATAAAATACAATAATAAATAATATATATGTAAAATCATTTTATACATACTTCTATTAATCAATTCTTTCTCTAGATGCAGATAGCATCTTTATATGTCCTTTACAGTTAATTTGGGGATTTATAATAGTCAAAGTGACTTATTCACTCAAAGTCATTCTTTTTTTTTTCTTTTTGGAGGGAGGAAGTCAGGGTGATTGGGGTTAAGTGATTGCCCAAGGTCATACAGCTAGTAAGTGTTAAGTGGCTGAGTCCAGATTTGAACTCAGGTCCTCCTGACTCCAGGGCTGGTGCTCTATTCACTGTGCCACCTAGCCACCCACCAAAGTCATTCTTAAAACAATATTCTGTTACTGTATACAGTGTTCTCTTGGTTCTGCTCATTTAGCTCTTCATTATTTCATGCAAGTCTTTCCATGTTTTTCTAAGATCATCAATTAGTGATAAGGATATGATCCTAGAAAGATGGCTTGAACATTTCCATAGTGTTCTCAACAGATTATCATTAATCAGTGCTGAACTCATTGACCTCAGGTTGAAGTCAATTCCTCCCTAGTTGAAGTTCCAGTTGGAGAGGTTTTTAATGCCATTAGGTTACTTTCATGTGGCAAAGTACCTAGTGCTGATCCTATTCCAGCTGAGATTTACAAGGTAGGGCATCCATTGCTCATAGAAAAGCTGACTGAAATTTTCCAGGTTATATGGTAAGAGGTCATCCTCTAGGAGTTCAAGGATGCCTCCATTGTCTATTTCTGCAAAGCTAAAGGAAATAGATTGTCCTGTGACAAACACAGCGGGGGTCTCACCCTTAGTCATTTCTGGCAAGATTTTGTCAGAGTCCTCCTTAATAGGCTGATCCTTCACCCAGAAGATGGTCATCTACCTGAGAGCTAGTATGGCCTCAGAAAGGGCTGAGGACTGGTTGATATGGGGTTTGCTGCCTGACAAATCTAGAAGAAATGCCAGGAGCAGAGCAGAGGTCTATACACAACATTTGTAGAGCCCACCAAGACCTTTGATATTGTCAGTCCTGAGGGCTTATGGAAAATTAAGTCAAAATTTGGCTGCCAAGAGAAGTGAATCAGCATTGTATGTCCATTTCGTGATGGCACACTTGCCCTGGTTCTGGTTAAAGGAAGAGGGTCTTGTGCTTTCCCAGTCACCAATGGAACAAAATGAGGCTGTCAAATCCTTCAATGAAGAGGAACATAGCATCAAAGTCAGCTGACAGTCAATTCAACTTGAAAAGACTACAAGCCAAGACCAAAGTGGAGGGAGTTTTGGTGAGTGGTTTTCTTTTTGCAGATAGTCTCTGAGGCTGAGATGCAACAAAGTTTGGATAGCTTCTCTGCCGCTAGTGCCAATTTTGGTCTAACAATTAACACCAAGAAAACAGTTTCTCCATAAGCCACCACCATATTATCCATATGTGGAACCCTCGGTTATAGCAAATGGAGAAGTTTTGAATGCTGTGGATAAGTCCACTTACTTTGGTAGTGTCCTTTCCAGGTATATACACATTGATTATGAGTTTGAGGCAGTGTTTGGGAGACTCCAAAGGAAAGTATGGGAGAGAAGAGGTATTAGACTGCCTACCAAACTGAAGGTCTAGTGAGCTGTTGTGCTGACCTCATTGCTGTATGCCTGTGAAACCTGGACAGTATGCCAGTGCCATGTCATGAATTGCTTCTGAATTGTCTTAGGAAGATTCTGAAGATCGCCTGGCAGGATTTGGTACCAGGCATTGAGGTCCTTTCTCAAACTAAACTGCCAAGCATTTAAACTCTGCTTCTGAGAGTGCAACTCTGATGGGCTGCCCAAGTTGTTCAAATGCAAAGAAAGCTTGCCAAAAAGCCTATTTTATGGAGAACTCACATAGGGCAGATATTCACATGGTGATCAGAAGAAGTGATACAAAGACACTCTCAAGGTCTCTCTTAAGAACTTTGGAAGTGATTATGTGACATGGAAGACACTGGCACCAGACTGCTCAGCATAACGTGCCTAGAGAAGGTGCTGTCCTCTATGAGCAAAACAGAATTGAAGTAGCTCAAAAGAAACATGAGATGTGTAAATTTAGAGAATCCCTCCAAATATTCACATGGACTATTTGTGCCCAATCTGTGGTAGAGCATTCTGAGCTCATAAATTAGTCTGATCAGCCACGGTTGGACACATTGTAACTTGACTCTACCATAGTGATGTCATTTTGGTCCTCCCTGAGAATGAAGGATAACAACCATGGTTTCTCACCAAATCAGTCTATTGATTTTTAACATATCCTGTATTCACTTATCTATGGACATGTTGCATTCCTCCCTGAAAGAACAGAAACTCCTTGAGTGTCCCAGGATCATAAATGTAGAGCTAATAAGGACCTTAGAGGTCACCTAGTCCAAATAACTTGCTCAAGGTCTCCCAAGTTGTAAGAGACAAAGCCAGAATTCAGGCTTCCTGGGTTTGGCTCTTGTTGTTTTCGACTCTCTCTCCCTGACTTTTTTTTTTTTTTTGAGTTTCAAAGAGAATCCCTTCATCCTAACAATCAAAAAGCACTAATTAAATGGCTACTCTGTGCCAGGCATGGAACTGGTTTTTCAGGGCTTACTATGCCCACATCACTTAGATTTTATAGCTTTGGATGATGCCCTGCCTCAAGCTTTTACCATTTCAGCTCTGAAGTTTGGATACTTGCACTTTCTAAAAGACACCGAGTGAGTGCCTGGAAATGCAACCCAAATGAATGAAGAATTAATATTAAGGCTACTTTTTGGCAGGCCAATGGGGAAGACATTTAGGGATACCAAGCACCTTCCTGTTATCTCATAATCTCACATTTCATAAGTAGCCATTTCTCATACTTTGGGTACATCTAATCCTCTTTATTTGGTTTAAAAAAACTATTTAATTTTTCATTTGTGGAATAAAATAAACATTTCCATAACATAGTATAATTTTTAAAAAGATGATTATACATGAAACTACAAATCTGTTATGTACAACTCACAATCTGTTATGTTTTAAATACATAATAAAGTTATCATGTAAATATCTTTTTTTTCCTTTGTTTCCCTCCTCCCCACCACGCCCTAGAGATGGCTACCATTAGACAGAAAGAGGTATACATACGTAAAATTATTCTGTACATACTTCTATTTATCAGCATTTTTGCTGGATGTGGATAGTGTTTTTTCATATGTTCTTTATTTTTAATTTGTGGATTTATAATAGTCAAAAAGTTGTTCAAAGTCATTCTTAGAACAACATTGTTGCTATTCCATACAGCATATTCTTGGTGCAACTCACTTTACTCTGTACCATTTTTATAAGTCTTTCCATGACTTTCTAAGATCATTGAGCTCATCATTTCTTGTAACACAGCAATTTCCATCGCAGTCATACACCACAACTTGTTCAGTCATTTGCCAATTGATAGGGATCCCTACAATTTCCATTTTATTTGTAATATACACATGATATATATTACAACTACAACTTGTAACATACATATACATACATACATACATATATTCCTAATGTGAGTTCAAATCCAGTCTCAGAAACTAGTTGCGTGACCTTGGGCATTTCACTTAACTGCTGTCTACCTCAGTTTCCTCATCTGTAATATAGGGGTCTTAACTGCACCTATCTCATGGGTTTTTTTGTTTTTGTGAGAATCAAATGAGATAATATTTGTAAAGAACTTAGCCCAGTACCTGGCATATTACTATATGCATTAACAGATGCTTATTCCGTCCCCCCCCCCCCCCCCCCCCCCCCAATCAAGTGGCTATGGTTTCCTCTATTCTCTGTTATTTGGTTTTAGGTTGGAATGTTGGGAATCTTGTGATAAACCATCTGGGAGGGGTTAAATCAGATGGTTTTATTACTGTTTTAAGAGCCTCTGGATAATTCCTTCTGGAAATAATGTCCAATTTGGGCAGGAATGGAGCATCTTGCAGAATGTTTCAGGAAACAAGAGGGAACACATGGTTGGACTTTAATGATTAGCTGCTCAAACTCCATGATGGGCCAGGATCTAAATTTCCATGTCTTCCCCCCCAACCTACTCTTAATCTTTGTTAACTCCACCTTCTGGTACAAGCAGCCTCTTTGAAATTGGGGATTGGGGAAGGGGGAGTAGGTGAAGAGTCAGGCCAAGAACAAACTCATCCCAGCAATCTTTATTTCAGATGTTAAAAGACCCTTCAATCAATCAATCAAAGTGTAAGATATAGCATAGTAGATTTAAAACTAGAAAGGGCTTCTTAGAAGGTAGTTTGGTCAATTCCCTCAGTTTACAGAAGGAACTGATACTTAGAGAGGTAAAATAATTTGCCCAAGGTCATTCAGGTAGTAAGGGAAAGAATTGGGATTTGAATCCAGGTCCTCTGACTTAAAACCCTAACACTCTTTGCAAGTCTGTAGTAGAGTAGAACAAGTGTTGGTTCTGCAAGACAGACAGACAGATAGACACACACACACACACACACTGAATATTGTACGTTATGGACCATAAGTGACAGAATAACAGAGAGCAGAGGAAGGTGGGGGTGGGGGTGGGGCAGGAGTTACCAGACAAGGCTCAGTGGAGGATGTGTGTTCCACCTTGACATATTGGCTTTGTAAAGAGGGAGGGAGGGAGGAAAGTATTTCAGTAATGGGAAGGAGAAAGGCAGTGGGGTGGAGGGCAAAAGATTCTATGAACCAGACAGATGAAGATTTGAGCCTTTGGGAGGATAGGCAAAGTAGGGTTTAGTTTTTCACTTGTTAAAGGGAAATGATTTTGGGAAAAGCAAGTGGCTAGAAATTGTAAAAAGAGGAAAACTGCGCAGAAGAAACCCCATATTTTAAGACAAGTCTCTAGAGCTGGGACTTAACATCGTAGGATTTACAAGTGGAGCACATCTTTGAAATCAGCCAAACCTCTTCCCTTCTTTTGTTGTTTTTGTTCTGTCATTTTCAGTCATATCTGACCTTTTGTGACCCCATTTTGGGGTTTTCTTGGCAAAGTTGCTATATGGTTTGCCATTTCCTTCTCCAGCTCATTTTGTGGATGAGGAAATTGAGGCAAATGGAATTACAGTGACTTGCCCAGGGTCACACAGCTAGTAAGTATCTGAGGTCAGATTTAAACTCAGGTTGACACCAGGCCCAAAGCTCTATCCACCTAGCTGCCTCTCTTTCCACAGATGAGAAAACTGAGGCCCAGAGAGATGACATCATTATTCCAATGTCCCACAGGAGAGCTCTTGACTGAACCTGGGAAATGTGTATGGGAGGTCTTTCCTCTACACAAAATGTTTCCCACTTCTTGTGGAATCTGAATAATGCCAGCTTGGCTACTTTACTAACTGTGTGACCCCAGACAAGAATCTGAGCTTCTCCCAGCCTCAGTTTCCTTGTGTGTCCAAGACAGGGTAGTTTCTAAAGCCTGTTGCAGTTCAAAATCTTATGACCAGATGGAGGGTTCATGTTTGGATGGCTCAGAAAGTAATTTACTCCTTTCCTGTCAGTCTCTGTTTTGTGATCCAGAAATTCTCCCTTTGCCCTTCTCTAGTTTCAACCAATTGAGTTCTGTCTTGGGTGTCCCTGTCAGCACTGCTTTATTTTCCAGAGCTAGCAAATGTTTTGAAGATGGGGATCTTCAGTGTCATCCAAAAAATTACTAAAATCTCCTGCCTTTTCTCTTTATTCAACCTCATAAGAAAGACTTGCTCACCTAATAATGCTCTTTCACAAACTCCTACCCCCCCCCCCCCCAATTTCATTGTTTCTTTTTTATCCTTTTAATTTTTCTTAGCTCTATTTTCCCACTCAGGGGAAAGATACTTTTCCTACCCTTTCTTTAAGCCAGAGAGTCTGGACTTGGGATGAAAAACCCTAGGCCTGAGTCTTCTGCTCTTTCCCTCTCAGCTGTGTGACCTTGGGCAAACTCTCTTTGGACCCGTTTCCTCAAGTGTAAAATGAAAGGATCAGAGCAAATGATCCCTAAGGCCCTTCCAGTTCCAACATTCTGTGATTCTGCTCTCTATATGACAGACAGGGGGCAACATGGTGGCTCAGCCATTCAATTACTTGAGAAGAGCTGATGGGAGAAGTAGTGCATGGGAGCTGTCTCCATTTAGCCCAGGGAGCTGTCTAATTTCAGTGCAGGGAATGTGACAAAAGTGATTATTCTAACCTCTGGCTCTTGAGAGAGCTGACCCTCCCAGCGAGAACATCATTTGAATTGCATGAAAACTGGCTCTTAAAAGAGCAGAAAACATGGCTTGTTTGTGTATGCCTCCGGTCTGAGTTCAACCCCCTTTCTGTGGCAAAGGGGAGGGGGAGGAATGTGTCAGTATCTCCTTCCACGAGGGCCTTTCATGTTAACATGTCTCTCTCTCTCTCTCTCTCTCTCTCTCTCTCTCTCTCCCTCTCTTTCCCTCCCTCTCTCTCTCTGTCTTTGTCTCTCTCTCTGTCTGTCTGTCTGTCTCTCTCCTCTCCCTCTCTCCTTGTTTTCTCCTCTTTTCTTCTCCATTTTCTTTTTCCTTCCCTCTCCCTTTTCTCCCTCTCTCTCACCCCTTCTCTCCTTTCCTCTCTCTCTTCTCCTTCTCTCCCTCCTCTCTTCTTTTTCCCTCCCTGCCTCTCTCCTTCATTCCCTGTCTCCCTCCCTTCCCTCCCTCCTCTCCTTCTCTCCCTCACTTTTTCTTTCTCCTTCCCTCTCTCCTGCTCTTTTCCTCTCTCTTTCTCTTCCCTCTCCTTCCTCTCCCACTTCCCCTTCTCCTTCTCTCTCTCTCTCTCTCTCTCTCTCTCTCTCTCTCTCTCTCTCTCT
>NW_027186296.1:33130549-33139414 GCF_028583685.1 Petaurus breviceps papuanus | reverse complement strand
TCTCTCTCTCTCTCTCTCTCTCTCTCTCTCTCTCTCTCTCTCTCTCTTTCTCTCTCTCCCCTCCCATTCTTTCTTCTCCTTCTGAGCTGAAAGGACTATCAAGCAGTCTGCAGGGAGAGTGGCAAGTGACAGATTGAAAAGGCCCTTGGTCACACAGTACCTTACCCTTTGAGTTTTTCAGCTGTAGTTTGCCCTTAATAAAATCAGATCTGCTTTTGGAGGTTGGATCTTAAGTAACACTTAGCTCATGAGCAAAACCAGACAGTGTGGAACACTATTGGTTCCATGTGGGGGATATGTTTTTTAAATCACTTGGAAAGGCTCAGTTCGAGAAACCTGTGAAAAAAACAGTTTCTTTCCCAGTGGAAAGTTTAGAGCCCATGGAGAGGGTAAGGGAGGGTGTGCCAGCCCCCAAACAGACAAAGACTGCTTACTGAAGCTTGGGAATTCCAGCCGGAACAAAGAGATGGAAACTCATTATGGGGATGGAGACTTTGAAGAATCTAACATAAGTAAATGGAGGAGGGTGGAGAGGAGGAGGGAAAAGCAAGAGGGAGGAGAGAATAGATAAATAAATTAATCCCACTTTTCCTCTGAAGGGCACAAAGGAAAAAGTCTTCTTTAGATTCCTTCCCCTCCCCCCCAAAAAAATCCCAAGATCTCATAAAAGGAAAGATTGTTAAAACCAGGAAGTGCTTTATAGCATTATGCCACAGCCTCCTATAGACTTAATAAGGAGGTGAAGCAGTTTTCTATATGTCTGTGAAGCATATTGGGGTTGAGAAAAAGAATTTTGGGCTTTCAGTCAGGAGACATGGGTTGGAGTCCAGACAAATCAGATACTTTCAAACCCTTGCTATGATCCTGATTAAAGCATTTAATCCCTTTGACTCTCAGTTTTCCCATCTGCAAAATGGGTATAATTCCTGTAGGCCAGGGGTGTGCTGGTAAATGTTTTAACAACCAACGGGGGAGGTGAAAATATAGGTTCTACACAAAATTCATTTTATGAATGTATTATTAACATTTCCCTCATCATTTTCTTAGGTCTAAAGTAGACAATCAAGAAAACAATAAGTCAAGCCCTGATTTAGGATCTCACATTTCTGTAGCAAAAATGCTCACACTAAAAATTTAACAATAGGGCAGGCTGGCCTCTGGCACACTCCTGCAGTAGTCCCTCTAACTCACAGGGTGGTTGTAAGGATCAAATGAATCAATGTATATGATGCTCTATACAAGCTTCAAAGTGCTATGCAGAGCTCAGCTAGTTTTGCTAGTCACATGACCTTGGGAAAAATCACAGCCTCTTGGCTTTCATTTTCCTCATTTGAAAAATGAGGTTGTTAATAGTGGAACTACTTTCTTCATTGTCTCCAAAGAATTAAAGTTGTGGGCCACACACAGAGAAGTGTGTGATGGGAATTAGTAGTCTGCAACATATAAGGCAAGAAGAGCTATGCAACAGATTTGGAATAAAGGGCATTTCCAAGAGATGTATGATCAGGAAACGGGGAGGTCTGTTCATGGAGGGAGAGGGAGGGATCACCGAGAGAAGGTATGAATGCTCTGTTGGTATCTCTGCAATGCCAAGAGTTCTACAAGAAAGTCCCAAGCACACTGGGTAAGACCCCCTGGAGAAAATTTATGGGAGGACAAAGACAAAACAGGAGTCACACAGGATGTGAAAGCTCGGTTGGGTGGCTATCTGGAGGGCAAAATAATCACATCACTGAGAGCATAATGCATTGAAGGATCAAAGTAAGGGCTTCCTTCACAAAGTCATTTCCAGTAAAGTGCTTTGGTGGATAGAGGTGGATTTGGAGTTTGAAAGATTTGAGTTCAAACCCCAACCTATCAGTTGTGTGACACTGGGCAAATCATTTAATATCTATTTGCCTCAGTTTCCTCATCTGTAAAATGAGGATAATAATAGCACCTTCCTCCTAGGATTAAATGAGATTACATATGTAAAGTGCTTTGCATGCTTTAAAGGTCTATATAAATGCTAATTATTATTATTAGCACCTCTTATAACAAGAAGGAATATAAAATGTGAGTTAGTTACTTATTCTCTTAATTCTTACTATTTCCTCCTTCAACTTCCACATAGAATTGTATCTTGTCAGACCCAGCACTCTGCACCAGTGGGGATGGCCCCCTTCCCAGCAGAGCCTGGAACAGCTCCAAATCAGGGCTCCAAACAGCTCTTCCTCACCACCCCCCTTGCCTGGGGCATCTCAGGGTTCTTTGTGTGGCCAACCCTGGTGTTGACCTGCCACCAAGTAAGGTTCTCCCCTGTCTTTCCAGATCTCCTTAGACCTGGAAAGAAAACAATCTCTAGTCATCCTGATCTATATCTTGCCACTGGATGAAGATGGCCCCCCGGGGAAAAAGTGAGGCTGGTGACTCTACACAGCCCTGCCTCACTTAAATCCAACTTACCTGCCAGTCATGGCATGACCTCCTTGATGTCCTGGTCCTCTTTGAGAACAAAGGACAAAAAACCACAGCAAGAAGGCACTGAAGGTAGGTTAAGTGTGAAAACTTGCTTATCTGAGTGCTCTGGGGATATGGATGTGACTGCTTAGGTAAAACAGTGAAAAGAAAAGATTTTTTTTTTGTTTATTTTTGTTTTTCCTAGATATGTTTAGGGGCAGGTAGGTTGCATTCACTGCAGGCAGTGGATAACATTTCAGGGCTGGCATCAGAAAGACCTGAGTTCAAATCTGACCTCAGACACTTTCTAGCTGCAAGTGATCTTTGGCAAGTCACTTAATCTATTTGTCTCAGTTTCCCCATCTGTAAAATGGGGATAACAACAGCTCCTACTTCTCAGCATTGTTGTGAGGACCAAGTGAGATAACAATTATAAAACACATAGCATAGTGCTTGGTATACAGTAAGCTTTATATATAAATGTTAGCTATAATTACTGTCATTTTCAGTCTAATTGTCTTACACATGTGACGATGTCACAGTTGCCAATTTCAGATTATAAGCCCTCTAAAGTCTTTATGGAGTGCCCCAGTGCCAACATCAATATGCTCTTTTAACAAGTTACTTAATAAAGGTGTTAAGAAAAAATTTCTGGAGCACCTAGGTGGCACAGTGAACAGAGCACTGGCCCTGCAGTCAGGAGGACCTGAGTTCAAATTCGGCCTCATACACTTAACACAAAAACTAGCCATGTGACCTTGGGCAAATCACTTAACCCCAACTGCCCTCCAAAAAGAAGAAAAAAATTTCTGTACTTACCATACCTCCCTCCCTATCTCTTCTTCCAAGCAGGCCAAATTCCACCTCCTCCTTGAAGCCCTCCTGAATCACTCCAGCTGTATTTCTTCTGTCTTTGTTTGGATTCTTATATTTCTCACTCTTTCAACACTTAGCAAAATAATAACTAATGTTCATATATCACTTTAAGGTTTAAAAAGTGCTACATATGTGTGTGCTTATACATTATATATACATATATATGATATCTCATTTGATTCTCAAAATAACTCTGAGATAGGTGCTTTTATCTTTCCCATTTTACAGATGAGAAAATTGAGGCTGAAAGTTAAGTGAATTGCCCAGGACTACATAGTTTGTAAGTGTCTGTGGCAGGATTTAAATCCAAATTTTCCTGACTCCAAATTCAGTGTTTCTATCCACTAAGCTACCTAGTTGCCTACAATATATATACTGTATTATATTATTGATTATCTTTTCCACTGAGGTATATCTTATGTTTACAGCTTGTCTTTCACTTCTTTTTCCCACCCAGAGCACCTTGCTTAATAAGATAGGTGCTTAATGAATATTTATTAATTGTTTAATGATAGAAGTATTAATTTTGTTTGATATATATTAAAATAAACTTTAAATAGCATTTTCTTTTGTGCTAAATTTCCTTTGTCTACCTAGCAGAGGTTCTTAGCATGAGGTCCATGAATTTTTAGTTTTTCATATTTTGATCATTGGTTTCCTCTGCAATCCTATGTATTTTATTTTATTCTTTTAAAGCCATTATTCTGAGGAGGAATCATAGGTTTCACCAGACTGGCAAATGGATCCGTGACATAAAAAAATGTTTAGAACCCCTGCCCTAAAGGATGACCCTGCCCTACCAAAAATGCTATTCTAGACTTTAGAGCAATTAGCAAAGAAGTGGAAACAAAATAGATGTCCATTGATTGAAGAATGGCTAAACAAATTTTGGTACATGATTGCAATATAATGTTACTTCTCTATAAAAAGAAATGTGAAGAATTTTAAAAAGCATGAAAAGATTTATATGAAATCATGCGGAATGAATTAAACAGAACCTGGGGAAGCAACATTCACTATGATTACAAGATCAATGAAGGGAGTAGAGAAAAAAAAACTAAACAAAATTGACCACTATAATTGTTTTGAACGAGCATGGCCCCAGAGAAATAGAGAGAAAATATATCTTCCCTTTTTGCAGGGGATAAGGTGGGTGGGAGAGACTGTGAATGTGGGACACTTCTTATGCTGTTAAAATCTGTTGTGTGTTGTTTAGTTTTGCTGACCCGCTTTTTTTTCTTCTTTCTTTTTTGAAGTGTTACAGCATAGAGGACAGAGTGCTGAACTTGGAGTCATAGAATCCTGAGTTCCAATCCTATCTCATACACTTATTCGTCAGGCAATTGAACTAGCCACTTAATATCTCTGAGCCTCACTTTTACCACTGCAAAATGGGGATAATAATAGTACCTTCCTCATCAGTTAGAGGCATCTAGGTAGTATATTGGGGAGAGTGCTATATTTGGAGTCAGGAAGATCTGAATCTATATCCTGCTAGATATTTATGGCCAGGTATTTACTAGCTATGTGACCATGGCAGCTTATTTAACCTCTCTGTGTTGCTTTTGAGAATTTAACAAAAGGGTAAACTGAGGCAGATCTCCACACAATAACATTTATTAGCAGGGGCATGCTGTAAAAAGAAAGAGTTGTATTTGATGGCCTCAGAGGTCCTTTTCAACTCCAAATCAATATTCTTACAGGGTTGTTGTGAGGATAAAATGAGATAATATATATGAAAATCTCATTGTAAACCTTAAAATGCTATATAAACATTATCTATTATTATTTTTTTTCTTTTATTACAAGAAATGGCTCCTTGGACAAAGTAATACAGAGGAATATATTTTGAAATGAAGGTGCTGTGAAAGCAAAGATATCAATAATAACAGCTAATATTTATATAGTCCTTTAAGGTTTGCAAAGGGTTTTACAAATATTACTCATTTTATCCTCACAGCAACTCTGGGAGGTAGGTTGTGTTGTTATTCTTATTTAGTAAATTAGGCAGAAAAAGGTAAAATGAGTTGTCGAGGATCACACAACTAAGAAGTATCTGAGGTTAAATTTGAACTCGGGTCTTCTAGACTCTAGGTCCAGTGTTCTTCCACCCATTGTGCCACCTAGCTTTTCCTGTCCAATAAAAAAAATAAAAAAAAATTTTTTTGGAGGGAGGAGGGCAAGGCAATTGGGGTTAAGTGACTTGCCCAAGGTCACATGGCTAGTAAGCGTTAATTGTCTGCGGTTGGATTTGAACTCAGGTCTTCCTGACTCCTGGGCCAGTGCTCTATGCAATTCACCACCTAGCTGCCCCTAAAAACATTTTTTAAAAGAATAAACCAGTTCACGTTTGTAAGGCCTAGACTTGATGACCACAGTAAGCTCTTGGTAACACTGTGTTGCACCAAAAGTTTTTCTTTGGCTCCTCCTTCGTGCCCGCCTTTCCTGCCTTCCTCTCTTCTTAGGTCTCTGTGTCCTCTTATTGTCTCCCTCATATGAAAACTCATTCTCAGGAAATGATCAGATGTTTGTTGAACACAGAACATCCTGAACAGGTTTTAAGAAGGTGGCTGTGGAGGGAGTTTTCCCCTTAACAACAACAATAAAAGAAAATGAGACCAAAAGAAAATTATGAGAGGAATAAAAAATGTATGTGTGTGGATCAAATTTGGAAGCAAAGGAATTAAGAGGCTTCCTTTCCCCTTTCCCTGCTCTTCCCCCAAGCCTCAAGCTCTATTCAAAAACTACCCATGAACTCCCAGAAAATTGTTTGAGCAGCTGGGGCAGCCACTGTTAATTTCCACTGTACTCACTTGGTATAACTTTGCCCGTGTTACTAAAGCAAGCAAAATTTTGCTCACTCACCACACCTCAGTGGGACCTGAAAATCAGCATTCTTTATTCTGTTCCAACTTTGTTAGCCCACTTAGCCTGCCCAAAGGTTACCTGCATATCTACATCCATTAAAAAAAAATAATCAAGGCATCACTGAGATCCAGGGTCTCTCACTGAGTCACATATGGCATGAAAAAAAATAAGAAAAAACTTGTTCGTCCTGTTCCTTTTGGATCTGGCTGCAAATGATTCACTAGAATGAATGACATCCCTTCTCAGTATAGTTCAGAGAACTCAAAATTCAAAGTGGAGTTAAAGGGGGAAAAAATAGTGAGTAACATCTTACATGTGTCCTTTCTTTCTTCCTTGCTATAAAACCATACAAATATATCCAAATAGATTAAATTATAATTACACTGCATTGACAACCTACACTGTTTCCACATTAAATGCATTCATTAACTGGTAAAAGTTCACTAATAACCCTTTTGATACTAACTCCCTTCTCTACTCTCTCTTGCTTTACTTATCAAAAGATACCCACAAGTTTCTATGTGTTCATCAAAGACCTCCCCACTCTTTCCTGAAACCATTTACTTACTTTGCTTGAGTTTCTGCAGAATGGAAAAGCTGTCTTTAGAAAGATATAAATAGGGCCAATTTATATATCTTTATTTCCATGGTTCCCACTGAGGATTGAAGGACAAATAAAGAGAGACTGAGATTTTTTTTTAATGTTACTTCAGCTCTTAGCTATCTCCTTTCTGAGTGCAAATGGATTTCAATTATGCTGAGCCCTGTGAACAGGAAACATGGAATTTAAGCCTCAAATTTCTCCATTCAGAAGTGATTCAGGTTTGTTTATATAGTCAACTAATCTTTGTGCTAGAGATGTTAATATGCTGTGAACTATCTTTTGATTTCACATAGAAAAGTTCCCCATTCAATTTTCCTTCCCAGGTGTGTTCCATCATAAAGACTCTGATATTCAGATGATTTCTTATTGAACTCCAAAGTCAGTCATTAAGTTGGTTTGGTTGCTTGCTGCACACTGTGCCTAAGTCTTCTTACAGCACTAATAGTCATATACATTCCCATAGAAACAGAATCTGGGCCTCTCTCTATCTGCTCCATTTATCAGATCATACAATCATAGAAAGTTAGTACTGAAAAGGATCTTAGAAGTTATCTCATTCATTCTCCTTATTTTATAGAAGATGAAATGGGTCTATAGAAAGCAAGTGACTTTCCCAAGGGCACACAGGTAGCTGAACTCAGTGCCAGGGACTGGAATCCAAGTTTTATAATTTCCAGGCTAGAGATTGTTCTAAGATACATCAATCTCTTCTGTCTGTACATCCATCTCCCCTTCCATTCATGAAGTCAATCTAATGGAACAACCTGGAGCAGCAGAAAGAATACTGACTGACCTTGGGATCAGCAAACTTGGGCTCAAGATCCAACCTCACCAAGTACTTGCTCTATGTTCATCACTTTTCTGTCCTTATGACTCCTCATCTAGAAAATGAGAAGTTTGGTCTAGACGATCTCAAAGGTCCCTTTAGCTACAAGGTTGTAAAAACAATTATCTAGTTACCTAGTCATCTAATTCAAATCTATCACTAGGCAGCTAGGTGGCGCCATAATGCACAGAGCACTGGGTTTGGAATCTGGAAGACTCATCTTCGTCAGTTCAAATCTGGCCTCAGACACTTACTAGCTGTGTGCTCCTGCGCAAGTCACTTCACCCTGTTTACCTCAGTTTCCTCATCTGTCAGATGAGCTGGAGAAGGAAATGGCAAACCATTCTAGTATCTTTTCCAAGAAAACCCCCCGAGGGACCACAAAGAGTTAGACGTGATTGAAGTTACTCAATGACAAATCAGTCACTTATCTTTGTATTGACCCATCCATAAAAATAACAGCATTTATCAAGTGCTTTAAAGGCTGCAAAACACTTTACCAAGATGACCTCATTTTATTCCCACAATAACCCTGGGATGTGGGTGCTATTATTATCCTCATTTTTCAGATGAGGAAACTGAGGTAAAGGTCAATTAACTTATCCAGGATCACACAACTATGTAAGTATTTGAGGTCACATTTGAACTGGAGTCTTCCTGACTCCAGGCCTAGTGTTCTATACTCTATACCATTTACCTTCCCTATCTATCTATCTGTCTGTCTGTCTGTCTGCTTTAGAGAGCACAACTCCAATGGGATGGCCACATTATTCAAATGAAAAATGTACACTTGCCAAAAAGATTGTTTTATGGAGAACTCACGCAGGGCAAGTGCTCATATGGTGGTCAGAAGAACAATACAAAATATAAAGTCAAGAACCTTGGAATTGATTGTGTGACATGGGAGACACTGGCACAGGACCACTCAGCATGGCATGCCCACATCAGAGAAGATGCTTTGCTCTATGAGCAAAGCAGAATTGAAATAGCTCAAAGGAAATGCAGAACGTGCAAATTTAGATTATCCACCCCAAATATTCATGGGGACTATTTGTGCCCAACCTGTGCTAGAGCGCTCTGAGTCTGATCAGCCACAATTGGACACACTGAAGCTTGATGTCATTCTGCTCCTTTTTGAGAATGAAGGACAACTATCTATCTATCTCTGTCTATCTGTCTGTCTGTCTATCATCTATCTATCTATTTATCTATCTATCTATCTATCTATCTATCTATCTATCTATCTATCTAT
>NW_027186296.1:33110895-33130539 GCF_028583685.1 Petaurus breviceps papuanus | reverse complement strand
TATCTATCTATCTATCTATCTATCTATCTATCTATCTATCTATCTATCTATCTATCTACCTACCTATCTACCTCTCTATCTATTTTTATGTATCTAACTTTGTGTTACTCCAGTCCCAAAGCCAATTGGTAAGGGAGTGTAATGGTAATGGAGTTCACTATACTATGTGATTAGATCCTTAAAGTTATTCACAGCAGCAGTCCTCGGGGGAGCTTCTCGTTATTAGCTTTACAGGGAGTCTCTACTCATTGGTGTAGATGAATGCCTTGACCTGTATCAGAGTGGGGGAAGTTGCCAAGAGTGGCAGAAAGCTTCAGTCTCATGAGTCTTCGTTTCCAATAATGTGGAGAGTCCTACACCAACAGATTTTAGGATTGGGGTTACATATATATCTATCTGTATTTCTATGTGTGTATTACATATGTATCTATCCACGTATCTATATACTCAGTATCTATCCATCCGTATGTCTATTGATCTATTATCTATATCATCTATCTGATGTGTTGTATTATTAGTGTTATTATAATACAAGGAAACATTATAATAACATTATTAATGTTATTATAAAACAAGGAAAGGAAAATTAGAAAATGATTTAAAGTTCTTGCTTCTTATATTTCACTTTCAATAGCAAAACATTCATTTTATAATCTATGGCCGTCTTTTGGATTTGGAATGATTTGTTGGAGTATGTAATAGTATGCTCCAGAGCTTCATGGGAGCGAAATGGAAAGCCAATTAAGATGGCCTGACTGTGAAAAGATGTTACCTCACCTTCTTGTAATGAGATCTGGAAGAACACTATGACTCCAGTGAGGCATAGGTCACCCTGAAACTATGGTAGAGTATATGGATATGAATCCTTAATCCTGACTCCTCTTCCCAAGGAAAACCAAGGCCCAGCTCTCAAAAGTCCTCTGTACCCTGGGTATGACTAATCTCATCTCTACAACAGGATCTCTTTGTGAAGTGAAGCCTTGGCTCTGTCCCTGTTATATTGAGAACTTAACTGTTTGTTGAAAGGATAAATCATTGATGACAGTAGTTTATGGGAAAGATTCTCAGGCTCCTTTGCTACAGTCTCAGAGTATATGGGCAAAGTCATGGACTCCAGAAAAGAAAGGGTCATAAGATGTAAGGTTCTATCACCTTGCATGGCAATGGACAGTAGACTGTGATTTAGAACTATATCCTTGGTGACCTCAAATGGAGCAGGGACATTGAATTATTGACAATAGGTAGAACTGCCTATCTCTATTATTTTTAAAAGTTTCCTTTAGGGTACATTATGGCCAGATTTTTTACAAGTAGGGAAGGACCAGGCTGCCTATTAGTGTTTATTTTTCAGATCAAGTCTCAAATTTGACATTCCCCCCCAGAACCTTAAGTGTGACATCCCTCCAAAAGTATCCCAGGACCTTCTTGCCAATAGGTGCCTTTGACACATGGGTTATGTTTGCTTAAATCATGTTTTCCTGTGATCCTAGGAGGCTCCCTGTGATGATGATGAATAAGCCTGCTCCGAAGAAATGAGCTGTCAGGACATGTGAAATTCAAACACACTTAGGAAATTCAAACATACTTACGAAAGGCCAATCTGTATCCCTTTGTAATGGCCTGTAAAGAAGACTCAGTCTTTGGAGTTAAGAAACAATTAGCTTTTCTTGTTTGAAGTAGATGTAGGAACACAACTTAGAAATGTGATTATTGTTCTTTTCTGCTTCTAGAAGTTAACTGGAATTCCCATGTCTCTTTCAGGGTAAAGGTGAAAGTAAAGACAAATGTGGGCATGTTGTGACCAGAGAGGGTCTAAAGTAAGTGATGATATGTCTGAATTGGATGTTTCCTAGTGGAGGCAAGCCCCTGTACACAGTAGGTGCTTAATAAATGTCTGCTGAATTGAAATGTTTATTAAATAAGCCAGAATTCCTAGAGTCACTTGAATGACAGAGGAGAGGCATTTGGGTAAACTGGAAAGATAGAATTCCAGGTACATTGCAAAAATTGGAGAAAGAGAAGAAGGCTGTCATCAAGAAGAAGAAGAAAGGGAAAATCATAGGATCAAAGATATAGAACTAGAAGAGAACCTTGGAGGTCATTGAGTCCAACTCCTTAATTTTACAGCTAAGGAAATTAAAGTCAGAAAGATTGTATGTCTGGTCTAGTCATTGAAAACAAATTAACCTGAGAAAGGTACAGGGAAAAAGTTAGCACTCAGTGGAGAAGAGTGTGAAGAAAGTGGGTAAAAGGGGTGAAAAATAACATTTTCCTCTGCAATCTCTCTCCACTAGCCATTGCATGACCACCACCTACTCTGTGGACATCCTCATTGTCCATTAGTCTTTGGCGATCAAATGCAAAGTGTTAGCTTTTCTAACTACTAACATGTGGGATAAACCAAGCCCCTGAAAAGAGCCTAAATTAATGGAGACAAGATGGATTAATCTCTCAGGTTCTCCTCTATTCCATAAGTTGAAATGCTCATGGTTAATTTTATGGGTAGCATTGAAAAGAAGGCATTTTAATTGTTCTTTCTTCACTTTAGGGTGTAAATTTCCCTCTCTACCCTATGGTGATCTCTTTCTTCTTGGAAAGAAATGTCATTGTGAGGCAAGAGTAAAAAAGGGGAAAATATGGTACTGGAAGTCAAGAAATTCTTGAGGTCATAGGCTGTTTCATTTTTTTCCTTTGTATTTCCAATGCTCATCACAATGCCTAACATGTAACAGGCTAGGGATAGAGATGAGGATTGGACCTGTGATTTTCTTGGCATAGGAAATCCTCAGATGAAGAGGAATCCCTCTGTTAAGGCAGATGATCACCTTCTCTGCAACTTGGAGTCTTAAAAGAGTTTCCTGAAGCACTGGGTTAAGTGACTTGCTCAGGGTCACACTACTAGTATGTGTTAGACTCTGAACTTGAATCCAAATCTTCCCTGTTTCCTAGTCCAACTTTCTATCCATTATATCACATTACTGTTCTATAGACCAAGAAGGGGATTAATAAATGCTTATTTAATAATTTGAGCTTCTAGCCCCTGCTGGGCCCCCAGTAACTTTCCATGCACTGTCCATTTAATCTCTTGAGTCTTAGTTCCTTCATCTGTGAATGATTTATATGACTGCTAAGATCACTTTAAGCTCTAAAATCCTATCAGAATATACAACTTAATGTCTATAGCTAACATTTAGATAGCACTTTAAGAAGCACTTTAAAATAATAATTTTACATATATTATCTCATTTGATCTCCTGACAACCTTGTGAGGCAGGTGCTATTATTCTGGTCATTTTATGGAAGAGGAAACAAACTGCAAAGATAAGTGACTTAGCCAGGATCACACAGCTAGTAAGTAGTGTGTGAGGAGGGATTTGAATTTAGGTCTTTCTGACTCCAAGTCCAATGCCTTTTCTATTTATATGAAGCTGCCTCTCTCTAGTTCTCATGTAGTTACTAAATTTGATATTGCCTTATGGGTGAATCTATAGATATCCTATAGTTATGTCAATGCTTAAAGGATTGAAAGATTAAACCCTGAGAAAAATGAAGGAGGGAACTTCTCCAATGACCCAGATTGCCACTCACAAAGTCACAGAATGACAGAATTCACAGAAACTCTTCCCTGAGTAAGTAAACAATCTTGTGGTCAAAGTTGCTGTGGTCAATGGCTAGCAAGGTATTCAGTTCCTTTGAACTAACCTATTCTGGTCTTGTGATAACAGATGGACAGTTTAGCACAAGGCACATTCTGGAAGCCTTTCCAAGGACTTGTCTGGAGATATCCTATATATCGATGGAACCTGGGGCAAAGCTGCGGGCTTCTCATCCCATTTCCAACTCTCTTGGGGAAAGAAGACTCATACATATGGAAAAGTTAGAAAACAGTATGGGCAGGTATGTGGGACGGGGTAGGGAAGGGAACAAGCATTTTTTTTTTTTTGGCCTTTTTTTGGGGGGGGGGGAGGACAATTGGGGTTAAGTGACTTGCCCAAGGTCACAGGCTAGTTTTTGTGTTCAGTGTCTGAGGCCAAATTTGAATTCAGGTCCTCCTAACTCCAGGGCCAGTGCTGTATTCATTGTGCCACCTAGCCGTCCCAGGAACAAGCATTTATTAAGCACCCACTGTGTGTCAAGCACTGTGTCAAGTGCTTTACAAATATCTGCTTGACTTCACAACCACCTTGAAAGGGAGATGCTATTAATTATCCCCATTTTACAGTTGAGGAAACTGAAGTAGATATTGGTTAAGTGGTTAAATACAGGGTCATACATCTAGGAAGTTTCTGAAGCTAGATTTGAACTCATTTCTTCCTGACTCCAGACCTAGCACTTTATCCACAAAGCCACCTAGCTACCTCTATGTAGGATGACTATTTGTGTGTATGTGTGTGTGTTTTCATGATACACATGTATATGTGCACACACATCTATACAAATGTATATATATATATATATATATATATACACACACACATGCACAAACACTCACTCTATATGCCTACCCACGCTATTTTCTGACTCTTCTATGTATTTAAGTCTTCTTTTCTTGTTTTGTTTTGTTTTGTTTTTTGCTTTTTGGAGGGCAATCAGATCCTCCTGACTCCGGGCTGGCACTTTACTCACTGTGCCACCTAGCCGCCCCATAAGTCTTCTTTTCTTAACAGAGCTGAAACTAGAGTATTAAGATCACAGCCTTGCCCCAGGTCACTGAAATTAAGAAGGCACTGAAATAATCTGTACTCAACAGCTTCCTTATCAGCAGCTTCATAATGCCCTTGGGTCTCCACCTCAGGAGTCAGTGGAGGTCTTTTTCTGCTTCTCAATGGGGCTGTATCCCCAGGTCTGTCCCTGCATTGGACCCTTGCATTCTAAAGTCTGATATTTCTCCCAGCACCTGTTCTGTGCTTGCCCTGGGCAACAGAATTTCTAGTTATGGCACTGCTCCTTAACTAGACTATAGCCATCTTGAGGGCAGAGACTATATCTGAACTTTTTCTGTACCCACCCTCCCCATACACACACTCCAAGTCTCTAAAATGAGGTTGAGTATATCTCGATAAACAGATAAAGCATTTAATAAGGGTTTTCTTATGTGCCAGGCCATGTGCTAGACAATGGGATTACAAATATCAGCAAGCAAGATGATCCCTCCTCTGACGTACCTTACATTCTGATGGGCACTGAAAAAGGGGATAAGAGGACATGATCCATGCTGTGCTATGATTTTTGACATACAGGAAGTGAGGTAGAAGCCTACTTTGGAGAAAGATAAGGTAAAAGCTCACCTATCATGGTCTAGGAGGGTTCCCGGGTGTGGAGTCCAGGGTTTCTGAGGGAAGGAGGTTGGAATGATGGCCAGGTGGCATTTTTCTCCACCCCCAAAACATGGCAAAGGTGATCACAGAGCTGTTGCATGGTTACTTGTGTCCATTTCTCAGAGGTAGGGCAATTAGGGTTAAGTGACTTGCCCAAGGTCATACAGCTAGTTTTTTGTGTTAAGTGTCTGATGCCAGATTTGAATTGAGGTCCTCCTGACTCGAGGGCCAGTGCTCTATTCACTGTGCCACCTAGCCACCCCCATTTCTCACTCTCAATTTCCATAGTTGTAGAACCTATCAGCTTGAAAATCTAATGCAGGCAAAGCAATTTGGTCTGGGATTTTTTATTTGTTTGTTTGTTTTTTCATACCGATCCATCAAAACATGTGTTGGATTTGGTCACTGGAGAATCTATGAAAAATGCAGGTGTGGGTGTGTGCTGTAAAATAAGTGGCTGTGTGGATTTCCATGGAACATCTTGAGATCCCTACACAAGCCCAAGCATGTATCACTCAGGTAAAGAAAATTGTGCTTCGTATTTGAATGTGCCCCCTTGGTAATGCTCTTTATTGCTATCATTATTATAATTCAATTATTGGGTCAAGGAACTCTAATTTACTCCTGCTACCAAAAAAATCTATAACTTAATGTCATCCCCCCCTCAGTTTTTCTAAATTGCTACCTTTTTGATAATGTGTATATAATTATTAAATGCTCCCTGATTCCACCCTGACTTTTATTTATTAGTCTCAGCAACTTCTCTGTTCTACTGTCAGGGAGTGATGGGATTTAAAAAAAAATGTTATGATTGATGCAATTAAAGCTCGAGACAACATACATTTTAGCTCTTTTATTCTTTTTCTTTCTTTCTTCCCTCAAGTTCCAGAAAGTAAAACAACAACAAACAACAACAACACAAAAGCATATTCGTTGTCTCCGGTTTGTTGACAATGAATCACTGGGATACACAGGACTCTCGTTTTGCTCAAAGAACTTAATAGAACACCCACAGCAAACTTGGAGTCACATTGTTCTCGTCAATTACTGGCGAGGCCTCCGGTTTCTCCATTTTAATTGCTCTAAGCAGGGAAGCTTTAGTCACTGTGCAACGTACCCAAGCATGTATGGAGTTTAATGAATCATACTAAGTCTGCACTCTAAGCAATTAGGTAAATCTAGCTGTTAGTTAGTGAGGCATAAAATAAATTTAATCTCTCTTCTAAAAAATCAATTATAGTGCTGTAATGTATAATTCAATTTGGGTCATGCTACATAAATTTTCTGTTTTTAGGATGTTTTTAAACTGGTTGTTATTAGATTTTGCAAGCTGTGTGTGTATGAGTGTGTGTGTGTGTGTGTGTGTGTGTGTGTGTGTATGAGTTCAGTGGAGGGTGGGAGGAAGGGAGACTATGAAGCAGCATAGATTATTTGTAAAGCAAGTGCCTGGTGCCTCAATTGCTGCACCTGTCCGTTCAATTTCTCATCTTTTCCAAGTACCTGCAACATGCACAGTCACTTGTTAGGTGCTATGTATGCTAGGTTGGGAGTGTGGGTGGATTGGAAAAACAAACAGATGGACAATGCAAAGACACAGCTCTTGTCCTTAGGGACCCTACCATCTACCTGAGAAGAAAAGTCCACTATATATAGAATCATTGGAGAAGAATAAAAGACAGTAGGCTATATTGTATGAGTGGGAGATGAGTTTAGAGAAGAAAGAAATGACTTAGAACTTCCTAGAGGAGGTGGCCCTTGAGCTACATATCAAAGGATGGATTTAGATTCAGATTAATTAATTAAAGATTTAGATTAATATAGAAGACTTCAGAGGGGGTACAGCAGTAGAAGAGAGGTAAAAGAGTTTGGAATGAGCATAACCTCTTCTGAAAACAAAATTTAGGCTAGACAGAATGAGGAAGGAATATTTTTCTTATATTCTAAGATTAGACTATAAGATCTTTATGTTGTTTGTCCTTCATTCACAAAGAGGACCATGAGGGAACGATGCCATGACTTACAAGTGAATTGGATTTAAGTGAGAAAGGACTGTGAAAAGTCTCACTTTCTCCTTCAGAGTCATCTGGGTCCAGTGGTGAGATTTAGATCAGGACTGCTAGAGATGGTCCCATAAGATCCTTAAAAGCATGAATGAACTCTTAGGTCTAAATAATGCCAGACACAAGGATGGATAGCTTAGATGTTGCATAAATAAAAAGTGAATTGAATAGTGAGAGGTCAGATTACGTGGTTACTTGTCTGTTCACATGGCCCATGTTCTGGAGAGCTATGAAACCCAACCCTGCCTTGGTCAGTGATTCCATCAGTTCTCATGATTTCAACTTCATCTCTATGCAGACAACTACCAAATCTACATATCCAGCCCAAGCCTCTCTCCTGAGTGCCAGTCATACAGCACCAGCTACTTTCTAGATATCTCCATCTAGAAATCCCATAAGCATTTGAAAAAGACTGTCAATATCACCCATCCTCCCAACTCCCTCTTTTCTGTCAAGGGCACTGATGTACTTCTTGTCACCCAGTTTCACAACCTAGGAGTCTTCCCCACCTCTTTGCTTTCCCTCTCACCACCACCCTACACCCGATCAATTGTTCTATTTTTATATCTCTCACATGGGTCTCCTCTCCCATTATGCATGTCTCATCACCTCTCATCTTTTTTATTTAATTTAATGTTATAACTTCCTAATTGGTCTTCCAGACTCCATTGTCTCCCTTCTCTAGTTTATCCTACATACAGTTGAAAATTAATATTCCTAAACCATTGGCCTGGCCATGTCATCCCTAACTCAAGAAGTTTCAGTGGTTTTCTATCATTTTTAGTATAAATAAGAACTTTCTATTTGACTTTTAAAGTCCTTCACCATCTCACTACAATCTCTCTTTTCAGACTGATTTCATATCACCCCTGTTCACAAATCCTGCATTTCAGCCAACTGGCCTACTTGGTAGAATATTGAAACAATCTCCCACCTCCATATCTTTCCACAGGCCATACTGGAGCATTTCCTTCCCATAGCTACCTCTTGGAATTCCTATTCACTTCAAGACACAGGTTAAGTTCTATCTCCTTAAAGATGCCTTTTCTAATAAGTTCAGCTGATAGTACTTCCCCACTCACTACAGAAATTACTTTGTATTTATTTTGCATTATTTAGTATTTAATTATCTGTGGTTTTCTCCAGGAAAAAGTAAGTTTCTTGATGAAAGAGATTTTTTTTTAACATTTGTATCACCACCACATAGCATAGGGTCTGACACATAGTACATGATTAATAATTGCTATTGAATTAAATTGCTAAGGAGTATGGAAACAAAGGGAGAATTTCCCAGTGAACAGAAACTCCAATGAAAAGAATCCTAGATTTTGAGCTAAAAGGGATATTAGAAGTCTTCCAGTCTTTAGTATATAGTGAAGAAACTGAGTTCCAAAAAAGTCAAATGCTTCCTCTAGGTTCTCACAGGTAGCAAGTGACAGAGCCAGGATTTGAATACAGGGCCTTAATCTTAATGGATTACAGCACCTACTACAGTGACCTAAATATAGTAGGAGCTCAATAAACATTTGTTAAAGGAATGCAGCTAGATGGCACAATGAATAAAGCGTGGCCGTGGAGTCAGGAGGACCTGAGTTCGGATCTGACCTCAGACACTTAACACACACACACACACACACACACACACACACACACACACACAACTAGCCATGTAACCTTGGGCAAGTTACTTAACCCTAACTGCCCTCCAAAAAAAGACAAAAAATAAATAAATCAATGAATTGAGGTTACATTTTCTCAGACCTGCTTTTCCCTGCTGACAGCATGCGGCTGTGGGGGTCAGAAAACTGCATAGGGAACTGAGGACATCCAGAATGCAAAGCTAACAACTCCCACAAATGATTCTGTACATCTCTTTTCCTCTTTCCAGAAAACTTTGCTTCCCAACCCCCACCATCATCTGCCCATTTGATTTTGCTAATGGAATTCTTAGGAAAAATTACACATGGTTACACTTGCCTGCTAATCTCCTTGCCACAGTCATGGTCCCAAACATTATTAAAATGGTTAAGATTTCATCCCAACTGTCATTTTCCAATTTTCAAGCTTTCTGGGGATGCTTAGCAGACTTTATGTAGGAGTACTTACCAAACCCTCCTTTACCTTAAGGCTGAATTAGAAGTCAGTTTTGGGACTCAGAGTCATACACACCTACACATGAAAACACATATCAATGTATCTATAAGAAGCATGGTGGAGTGGAGGGGACTCTCCTGGGAGACCAGAGTCGAGGGGAAGTCACATCACATCTCTTAATCTATCTATAGTTTCATCTGTAAAATAAGTGGGTTGATTTCCATTTCTAAGACTATTCCATCTCTACTATATGCTGACTCTATGCTGTTGAATATATGTGCATATGAGTTTGTCCTTTATAATTGTTAGAAAATGATGAGGAGTGTTTGGAAATTGTTGAGCCAAAGTGCACACAGCATTTCCATCTAATAAGCCTTGTGTTGTTCAGTGCCATCAGTTTACTCACTCTGCAGAGCCTAAGGGTCATAAAACTTTTTCTAAACTGGAGTGTGTGAACTATCTTCCACAAAATGCTTCCCGTAAGAAAATAAGTCTTTAATTAGCAGAACATCTCACACAGCTGAAGCACAATTGTCACAGATACATGCACAGGGACATTAATTATTCACTGAATTTGCACATGCATGATTTATGGTCTTTTAACTTTAAAGAGAAGAAGAAAAGAATTGGTCTTTGTTTTATGTCTTCTTAGAGTCCTGCTGAATGAATCAACTTAGGATAGATACCATGGACAGCACCCATATGTTTTCTGAGCTTAATGCCCTTTTTGAAGACTTTTAGGTTGTATTGTCCTCAATGAAACATCATGTGTTTCCTGGGGACCTATGATGTCCTTATTTTATGATGGGCATATAGATGGATAATATATCATTCCTTCCTTGTGGGAGGCATCTCATTTCATCCAACATCCTTTTTTTCACATGTGATTTGTGATGTGTTCACAGAGAGCAATTTAGTGGCAGAAACCCAGTACTTGAAACCAGGTCTCCTATTATGCTAATGAGTCAGAAAATGCATGGAATTAAGCTCCTACTAGCACTTAGATGCTGTGGGGAGATGAAAGGGAGTATATGCTCCTTGCTGTCAATGAGCTCACCACCTATCTGTGTATACAAAGCTAACATACATATGATAGACAATAACACAGAGTTGTCTCTCTATTATATGATTAAGAATTAGATGCACAATGTAATAACAATAACCACAATAAGAAATATAGTTGCATTTATATAGATTTTTTAGAATTTACAAAGCACTTTATATATAATTAGTGTTATAGGAATTCTGCTTTGATGAGCCCTTCTATCTCTGAAATTCAATGGTTTTATGATAAGGATTTGGGGTTCTAGTCCTTACTTTCCATTCTGGAATGTCTTCTTCCCCTCTACTTCTCCATCCATCTAAAACTTATTTACATGGAAAGGAGAAGATACATACTTAAAGGTCCAGATAGAATTCTACCCTCACAAAAAGAATATTCCCTATCTACCCCCAATGAGCTCTCTTTCCAATAATAATGATAGCAATAATTCACCTTACTATATATAGTATGTTTTCTCACAACACCCCTGTGGTAAGTTGTGTTATAATTATTAAGTTCATTCCTCAATGTCTAGTTGAGGAAACTGAGGCCCAGAGCCACTAGATGGCTCCCTGGCCATTTTCTGCTATCTTCCCACACTCCAGACTCCACCTTTGATCCAGCACTCCAGCTCCCATCCTGGCACTCTGGACTTTTGATGGGGGAAATTTATCTTATTTAGCCCAAATCAGACCCACCACAGACTCTACAGACATCTTCATGTGCCATGCATATACCCATCCTTCCCTCATCATGACCTCTGCTTTCCATCTCTTACTTTGGGAACAGTAATTAAATCAACTCTACCAATATGGGAAAGGATGTGTCCTGTGACTCTATTGACAATCCCTTGGAATTCATGACCAAAATATATTTCCCTGACTGCAATTCCCCTATATGGTATATTTTCCTTTAAAAGAATATGAGCTACTTGAGGTCAGGGACTATTTTGGTTTTATTATGATTACAATTATAATTATTATTATGATTATTATTATTAGTAGTATCCTCAGCATTTAGTACACTGCCTAGTATGTAGAAAGTGCTTAATAAATATTTTTTCATACATCCATTAATTTATTAATTAATTCCTCCTTTCACTTGGCTAAGAATTCTCATGACAAGTCCCAATGTCCCCTATGTCTTGCTGTTTTTGCTCCCTCATGACCCTATTGTCTGCATTTTTCATATAATATTCATATACTACTTTGAACTGTTCATTTTATTTCCATATGAGTATTGTCTTATTTTAACAACTTTAACTGTAAGTTCTTTGAGGACAGGACCTATATCTTGTATTTTTTGTATTCCCAATGGGGCCTTCCACATAGGAAGTAATAAATATTTGGTGATTAGTTTATTCATGAGCAATAAACTGAAATTGTCCAAAGACCAGGAGCTTTGGGCTGTCTTTATAACACAGGGCAAAGAGAATGGCCTTAATATGCAAAAGGAATCCAGGTTTTCCTGCCTTGTGAGAAAAAAAAAAGATCAAGGGTTGTGTTTAACCAAATGAGCTGTCCTTTCTTTGTAGCTATAATTGTGAAGTGAGAACATCATTAAGGAATAAGAAATGGTCACATAGGGCCAGCATCAGTAGTTCAGCACCATGAAACCTAATGAGAACAGCAAGATAATGATGGAGTGCTCTGGTGGATATGCATGGAACATTGGCCCAAATACGGCACGGAAGTCATTTATTGTGCTTATTTAGCATTGCAGCATTTGTCATACCAAACCAAGACTTTGTGAGAACCTCAGCCCCAGGGATCTGGCACCTGCAGTTCAGTGCTATGCTTCCCAAGTGTTAAGCTCAATAAAATTAAGACCCAAATTCTAAAAAAGTTTTCCTTTATGGGTAGAAAATGGCAGAGATGTAGAGGAAGAGATGGGGTTGGGTGGGGACAGATAAACAGAGACAGGCAAGACAGACAGAGGGAGAGACAGAGAGAGACTCAGGGAGACAGAGACAGAAATGGGGGTGGGAGGGAGAGTGAGACAGGGAGGAGGCAGCACTCTGGACTGTATAAAAGCAAGACATTCATGGTCAGGAGTGAAAACCTCTATTATAGACAGGGTTGGACTAGTTGAGGGAAAGAAAGACGCGGATGTTGATAGGAGCAATCTCACCTGTAGGTAAAGCAGAGGTGATTGCTGGTATACTGTAATTTGAAGGACCAAGTCCCTCCCCCTCCCAGGTGCTCTGGCTGATGCTTGAAATTTCACTGTCACAACTTCATACTTTTAGCTTAAATTTTTGGTTCTTATAAAATACAGCTTTCCCTACTCTGGGGCTACCACCAAAAAAGTCCCAATTTGAGTTTTAAGTCATATATTTCTCAGGATAAATATAATCTCTCAGAGATTTGGTCCCTACCAAATAAATAAAGATAAAGTAATAAAGAGAGAATGAAGAGTATCTAAGGTGAAGAGAGAAGTAGGAAGAGGAAAGGGAGAAAGGGTTACAGAATGTGGAAACAGGGTAAGAAATACAGTCTTTGTATATTTCCTGATTTTAGAGAGGGTTGACTCAAAATGCTAATGAATTTGAGTGGCATAAAAACAGGTGCAGATTCCCAGACCTTCAGCACGAAGTAAGAGGTGAACTTCTACCCAAGTATTTTCTCCTTCTGAGAATGGAGTAATAGATTGATTCTATCAGCATTATGACTGACAGTTCTAGGAAGTTAAGACCTACCCATCCTATTTGACTAATTCTTCCCTTCAGACAAAGACTGGGTTGAAAAAGTAACTATTGGAGTATAGGTCAAGAGAATACTAGAGGGAATGTTTGAGACTTAGCTATCATCAAAGGTACAACTTCATGCAGGTTAAAAAAAAAACTTGATGCAGATACATGTGAATCATAACTAGCATGGAACGAATGTGGCTTCATCCCAAAACACTTATATAGAGGGGGATAAAACACACTTTCTCCCTGGGAGGTGGGGTGCTTCCTTCCAGTGACAACCTCCATCCCTATGCCTCATCTTGGAGTCCTCTACCATCCTTTACCACTGCACAGTATAGCTGTTCTGGTCCTTTTCTCCTCAACCCCTGTGAAAGGGAAAGCCAAACTACCCCACTCTCCAGGGCAACTATATCTGTGGTCTCCCCTCCTCCTCCTCCAATTGATACCCCTCTCTTTAGCTACACAATAACCATCTCTCCATCTTTACTCCTGCGGGAGGAAAATCATTATTCCTGTTCCATGCCCACTACCCAATTCCTAATGGCAGTGGAGTTCCTCCGGTTCCATGTCCTGCAGATAAGACATAGATAAATAAGTAAAGTCACCCACTATAGCACTTCCTTTTAGATAGAGGACCTTCAGGTCTTTCCCTCTATCCCATCACTTCATCCTAAATCCCTTTGGGTCTTATCATCTGCCTTGCCACTATTCCTTCTATCCCCCTAGGCACTACATTGGACCTACTGATGCACCGAACTCCTGGGCCTTGTCACCTGTTCTACTGCATGGTGCCCTTCCTGTTTCCAGACCTTTCCATCTGACTTGCAGCTGAAAGCTTATATGGGATTGTTTCCCTTCACCTCAGTTAGAGTATGAACTCCTTAAGGGCAGGGACTATCCCTCTTTTCTATTTGTATTTTTAGCATTGGGCACCATGCTGGGACACATAAACACTTTCTAAATGCTTTTCATTTATTCATCTATTCATTTTCCAAATGGAAAAAAAATGTTTAGTTTTGCTCTAATATATATTCTCAAATAAACTAGGGCAGGTTCTACTCCCTGGGCTGATTCATTGTAGCTAAGAATGGCCAAACCTTCAAGTCATTTAGGATTTAGGATACAGAGGGGGTTAGGAGATTCTATAATACATCCTTTCCTTACTCAATTTGGCAATTCCAAGGTTAGGTCAATTTAAACGAAACACCTGGTGGTGAAAGGGGAATCATAAGTGTCCTAGAGCTTTCAGGGAAAAACCTCCTCTTTGTCCAATAGGGAACTGTTTTCAGTGAAAGGAAAATGATCTAGCAGGCAACCTCTCACACCAGGTGAGATACAACAAAGACTACCTTGGCCAGACTATGGGGAATCCCTGGGGGGAATTGATGGAGGTAGATTAGCAATTTATATTGGGCCAAAAACTCTGGGAGGTCTTCTGGCTGCCTGGCAAAACTATCTGGGAAATTTACTGTATTGTTCAGAGGCAAGGCAGCTAACTCCAAATACTTCTGCAGCCATTTGTTTACCTCTGGCAAAGATTCAGACACTCCCCGGATCAAAGGAAGGTTCTTTTTTCCCCCTTTAAATAGTATTTTATTTTTCCAATTACATATAAAGACAACTTTAAACATTTTTTTTTGCTTGTTGGAGGGCAAGTGGGGTTAAGTGACTTGCCCAAGATCACACAGTTAGCTTTTTGTGTGTGCTAAGTGTCTGAGGCTGGACTTGAACTCAGGTCCTCCTGACTCCAGGGCTGGTGCTCTATACACTGTGCTACCTAGCTGCCCACAATTTTAAACATTTTTTTACATAAAATTTTGAAATCCAAATTTTCTCTCTCCTTCCCTCTTTCCCTGCTCCCTAAGATGATAAGCAATTGGATAAATTGTTCAATCACATGAAACTATTTTCATATCAATCATGTTGTGAAAAAAGAAATAGAACAAAAGGAAAAAAACCCTACAAATAAAATCAAGAAAGTAAAAAATAGTATGCTTTGATCTGCATTCAGACTCCATTAGTTCTTTCTCTGGATATGTATAGCACTTTACTTCAGGAGTCTTTTGGAATTATCTTGTATCATTGTATTACTGACAAGAGCTAAACCAACCATAGTTGATCATTGCACAATGTTGCTGTTACTGTGCACAATATTTTCTTGGTTCGGCTCAGTTCACTTTGCATTAGTTCATATAAATCTTTCCAGGTTTTTCTGAAATCTGCCTGCTCATTATTTCTTATAGAACAACAGTATCCCATTATATTAATATACACGGGGGACGGAGCCAAGATGGCAGAGTGAAAACAGGGACTTGCTTGAGATCTCTCCCAAATCCCTCCAAATACCTGTAAAAAATGACTCTAAACAAATCCTAGAGCTGTAGAACCCACAAAACGACAGAGTGAAACACATCTACAGCCCAAGACAGCCTGGATGGTCGACAGGAAGGGTCTATTGCACCAGGCTGGGAGTGGAGCACAGTCCTGCATAGGCTGCACTGGCACACACAGGGCTGGAGCTGAATCACTGGCAGTTGTGGTAGTCTCCAGACTTCTCAACCCACAAATACTGAGAACAGCATGGCAGGTCAGTGAAGAAATTCTGTGGGACCTGGGTGAAAGAGGAGCATGGTTTGGCACCAGCACCAGGATAGTGGAGGTGGCAGCAGCAGTAGCAGCAGTGTCTGCTTCTTGGGCTCTGGGTCCATAGATGGTGGAGGATCCAGTGGATGATATGAAATCCCTGAAGCCTGGGATAGTATGCCCACTCCCACCCCACCCCCACTGGAAGCAGAGTCCTACCTTGAGAAAGAATTAGAAAGTCAAGTATTTGGCTGGGAAGATGACTAAACAGGGTAAAAAAGTCAGACTACATTTATATACCACAATTTGTTCAGTCATTCCCCAAATGCTGGACATCCCTTCAATTTTAAATTCTGTGCCACCACAAAAAGAACTGCTGTAAATATTTTTGTGCATGTAGGTCCTTTTCCCTTTTATGTGATCTCTTTGTGATACAGACCTAGTAGTCTGTATGCCTGTGTTGCTGGATCAAAGGATATGTATAGCTTGTTCTTGGTGACAAATTCCAAATCCAAAGTTCCATGTTTAGAGGAGAGGTTCTTAACCAATCAATCAATAAACATTTATTAAGCATCTACTATGTGCCAAGTACTATACTAAAGAGGAGGGAGACAAAAAGAGGGAAAAGACATTCTCTTTTGGACCCTTCTGGATCCTAAATTAAAATTTGACATAGAATGTCCCTGCCTTGGTGGATCACCCTTGAAGGCTTAGTCATTCTTAACTACAAACCTGGCCCATGGATGAATTCCAGGGAGTCTATGAACTTAGATGATAAAAAAATGACATTTTTATTTTCCCAAACCTCTAACTTTCAATTATGGATCTAATAGACAACATGGTTCTGAGAAGAGGTCCATAGGCTACAGCAGATTGCCAAAGGAGTCCAGACACACAAAAAGCTAAGAACCTTTGGACTAGAAAAAAAAGGTAGTTCTATAAAGGTCTTAGCTAGTTTATATACTGGTGCTTTCCCACTTGAGAAAGATGAGAGCTCTAGAATGCCATTTGAATTCCTATCCACTCTTCTAGGTCCAGTAAAAGCTCACCGTCTCTGTGAAGCTTTTGCTGATAGCCTGAACCCATGCTGATCCCTTCTTCCTCTAAACTCTAATAACACTGAGTGAACCACTCCTTTGGCACTTTGCTGGTAATTTTTTTCAGGAGAATGTCTGATCTCCCCAACTAAAATCTTTGAGATCAGGGACTGTTAGATGGATGGATGGATGGAAGGAAGGATGGATGGATGGATGGATGGATGGATGGGTGGATGGATGGATGGGTGGGTGGATAGATGGATGGGTGGATAGATGGATGGGTGGGTGGATAGATGGATGGGTGGATAGATGGATGGATGGGTGGATGGATGGGTGGGTGGGTGGGTGGATGGATGGATGGATGGATGGATGGATGGATGGATGGACGGATAGATAGATACTTCAGGGCCATATTAGGGTTGGGACTCAGGAAATCTCACTCTCAGTGTGACCATTAGGCAATACTGCCCCCCTTCCCAGATAAGAAGGCTTAGCTTCAGAACAAACTCAGCATCCTGTTTAATATTGATTTTATTCCCAAAGCACCTAACATTCAGTAAAGCTGGGCATATTGTACAGGTGCTCAATCAATATTTGTTCATTGAATGCAAGACCTGTATTGCAGATAAGAGAGACAACATAGCATAACAAATAGAGGACTGGCCTTAGAGACAGGAAGGAAGACATGGGCTCAGTGCCACGAATGTTCTCTTTCTTATCCTTCAACCTACAGAATCCCTATTTCATTTGAGTCTCAGGTCAAGAGGTTTCTATTTTCTTCATAAAGCTTCTCCTGATCCTCTCTCTTACCCAAACCACTTTGTATTTTGTAGTTTTTATTTATTCTATTTATACACATATATGTATATATTATCTACCTTGAGAGAATGGAAGCCCCTTGGAAGCAGGAATCCATTCACTTCAGTCCTTGTTTCCTCAGCATCTATTTTGTTTTCCTCAGCATCATGGTGACTGATACATAGCAGAATATATGGTGATTGACTGATTGATTCCAGTTGTGCCTCTTACAAATACCAGCTGTGTGACCAACCACTGGAGAATCACTTGACCTCTTTGTATCCCGGGTAGCTCTATAAGAATAAAGCTTATAGAGAAGATTTTGATCTGCATTATTAGAGGGACTTTCCACATTAGAATTTTCCTATCTGTTAAAATCATTGGTTCAAACAAAAAAAAACATAACTGATGAAAGAGTCACCAAGAGGATGAAGGACTTCCCCTGGAGTTATCTCTGTAGTATGTATTATAGTGATCTATGTTTGTGTTTTATCCTCCTGCCCAATTGCAAGCTCTTTGAGAGCTGGGACTCTAAACTTTTTAGACTCATGTTTGTACTCACCCAGTCTAGCATAGGGACCAGTGTACAGCAGGTATTTAATTAATGTTTGTTGAATAAATGGATGGATGGATGGAAGGAGAGATGGAAGGATGGATGGATGGATGGATGGATGGATGGATGGATGGATGGATGGGTGGATGGATGGATGGATGGATGGATGGATGGATGGATGGATGGATGGATGGATGAATGGGTGGGTGGATGGATGGGTAGGTAGGTAGGTGGGTGGATGAACAGGTGCCATCAGGGCCCTATTATAACTGGGTCTCAGAAAATCTCACTCCAGTGACATCACTAGGCAACACTGTCACCCACCAGAAGAGGAGGCTCAGTTTCAGAAGAAACTCAACATCCTGTTTAATATTCATGAATCAGCCCCGAATCTGAATGATTAGCTGGCTGATATTTTGGAGGAGGGGAGATGGAGAGGAAGAACAATTGAATAACATATTTACATAACAAGTTAATACTGTCGCCTGTGGGTCTCCTTTTATTTTTTTTTCTTAACTCTGTTTCCTCCTTCAGCATACACTTTCCCTCTCCTTGGATAACCAAGGTTGAAACTGTTATGGTTCTGCATCCATAAGTAATTGGGTATGACATCTAAAATATAAATAATGTTATTAGGGAAGAGAGGGAATGTTTCTAGGGGAGGAATTGAGAAGATTATAATGAGTGTGGTATGCAGTGTTTTCAGTTCTCTGAACAAAAAAATAAGAAGGAAAAGAAAGGAAGAAAAAACAAACTCTTCCATTTGGAGTTTCTCAATACAAGTGAGTGCATTGAAAAAAAAAAGCACAACAAAAAAACCTGGCACTTCCAAGAGGCAGGAAACTTTGAAGCCAGGGTCAGAGGGAGGTAAACACTGTCTGTTCAAATCTGATCATTGATTCTGCCTCAACTTGTGCTATGATTGCTGCTGGGTTGTTGTTTCTTTCTTTCTTTTTTTTTTTTTTACTATTTGGCTTGGCTTGCTTTTCTACATGCTACTTCAGAAATAAAGGTGATAAAGGTCACTGCCTCCATAGACTCCCAAGAAGCACTTTGGGGACTAATTCCAGTTGTATGTCATCTGGAAAGTTGGAAATTGAGTCTATTAGGACTAAGAATTTTTGTTTACCACCTTCATGTGAGCTGAGCAAGGATCTCAAATTAGGGAAGGGGATCAACATCAGAGTGGGTTTGATTATAATGAAAATGAAAATGACTCAGAACCTAAAAGTGAAGGGCAAAAATTTAGTAGGATATTTTAAAAAGCAAGTAGGTATTAACTATTAAGTGTAATTATATCACCATTGATCCAAATACTTGAAGATCATTTTTATTAATGACTGCAGAAGAATGGGTTATATATATATTTGTTATTCAGTAATTTCAGTCATGCCTGACTCTTCGGGACTCCATTTGAGGTTGTGTGTGTGTGTGTGTGTGTGTGTGTGTGTGTGTGTGTGTGTGTGT
>NW_027186296.1:33105799-33110885 GCF_028583685.1 Petaurus breviceps papuanus | reverse complement strand
GTGTGTGTGTGTGTGTGTGTGTGTGTGTGTGTGTGTGTGTGTGTGTGATTTTGCTTTTTGGAGGGGGGAAGGCAGGGCAACTGGAGCCAAGTGACTTGCCCAAGGTAACACAGCTAGTAAGTGTTAAGTGTCTGAGGCCAGATTTGAACTCAGGTCCTCCTGACTCCAGGGCCAGTGATCCACTCATTGTGCCACCTAGATGCCCCTATCTGAGGTTTTCTTTGCAAAGATGTCAGAGTGGTTTGCCATTTCCTTCTCTTGCTCATTTTATAGATGAAGAAACTGGGACAAAAAGGGTTAAGTTACTTGCCCAGGGTCACACAGCTAGTAACTGTCTAGAGCCAGATTTGAACTCAGGTCTTCATGACTCCAGGCCTGGTGCTCCATCTACCGTGCCACCTAGCTGCCCCCACATATATTAGGATGTTATATAATACAATGGAAAGAATGTTGTATTTGGATTTAGGGACCTAGATTCAAATCCCAGCCTGCTACTTACTATCAGTTTGACCTTAGGCAAATGGTTTAACCTCTCTTGGCCTCAGTTCCTCATCTGTCAAGTGAGGCAAGATGACCTCTGAGGTCCTTTCCAGTTCTAGAACTATGATCCAAAGTCATTTGACCCCTCTGGCCCCTTCTTTCCTTGCCTCTAAAATGAAAGAGTTGGACTAGATGGTTTCTGAGGCACATCTATGAATCTGGCCATATGACAAGAAACTAAACAGTAAAGTTTCTGGTTGCTGGTGTCAACCATGCAATCACCTTGTGTGTGATCTACTGACCCATAGTGAGGTTGGTGAAAATTACAAGATCAGATTTCATCTATTACAATTTATCAGTAACATGGGTGGCTGAGCTCACCTCTAGGGCAGGAGACCAAGGCAACACTCATTACGATTGACGCCATCTAGGAAACAGTAAGTTTATTCTAAAATATTACCAGGCCAACCAAGCACTTGTATAATCTTACAAGAAGGATGCTGATTCAGCACAATGAAGGAGAATGACAGAAAGGATTCGAGATAGAAAGGGGCTTTAAAAGAGACTTCTTTGCTTTATTGCCAAAAATTCCAAACAAACACAATCCCCTCATTTCAATGACAAATGTTAACATAGAAATGGAAGTCAAATTTCTAAATATTTAAACCCACATCCTGCTCTTGGGTCTCTTGGTAGGGGACTGATGGTTAATGAGGAAGCCAGTTCACACACATGTCTGCTTGGTATGACATTTACTAAGGTTTTTTTCTTCCAGACATTATAACAAAAGAACATTCCACAAAGTAGAAAGGTGATGTTTGTCTCCTTCCCTTTTCTATCTTCTTTACCTCCTTTATCCTCCCCACCCCTCTTTGCTCTCACAATCATTTGCACGTTGTCTCTCCTATTAGACTTAAAGTTTCTTGAGAACAGAAATATGTGTTTTTGTTGTTTTTGGTTCCCTTTCTTGGTATCTCCAGTACTTCGCACATAGTAGGCATTTAATGAATGCTTCCTGACTTGAAAGTTTCTATGAAAAGTAGGGTAGACTTGGCATCAAGGGATGCTGGGAACATGGGCACATTTCTTGCTCTTTCTATGTTTCAATTTGCTTATCTGTAAGATGAAGAGGTTAGATTTGAACCATAGTCTTTAAAATCCCTTCTAACGCTATGACCCCATGATCTTTTTTTCCGTTTCCTAGTTTCCTCTTGCCCATTTTGTCTGATAGTAATTAAACAGGTCATGAGCTCAGGAGAGGACTGGGCTAGGTAGTAGCTGATTATTCTCTTTCTCAAGGATCACCGGACAAGTAGAGAAACCCGGGTTCTAATATCAGCTCCACCACGATTTGCCAGGCACTGTTCTAGGTTGGGAAACAAGAAGATAAGTATGAAACAATCCCACCTAGAAGTGCTTGATCGAGTCACAGGAGACAACATGTACATAGACATATATATACATATGTAGGTGCATGCAAAGTACCAACACAATAAACTAAAATTAATCATAAAAATAACAATAGGTAGCATTTGTATAACCTTTTAAAGTTTGCAAAGCACTTTACATTTACCTCGTTTGATGTTTAAACAATCTTGTGAGATAGACACTTTTATTACTTCCCAATTACTGAGGCTGAAAAAAGTGACTTGCCCAAAGTCACACGGTTAGTGAGTTTCTAAAGGAAGATTTCAACCTAGCTCTTCCTGACTGCAAGGCCAATGTTCTACCCACTATTTTGGGGGGAGGGGGAGGACACTAACATCTGGGGGGATCAGGAAAGAGGTTTGACTCCTGGATATGACCACTTACTATTTGTATTTCCTTGGGTAGATTACTTAACCTCTGAACTTTAGTTTTCTCTTCTATAATGTGGGGATGGTATAAAATTTGAACTATCTCACATCGTTGTTGTGAAGAAAGCTCTTTGTAAACCATACAGCACTGTAAATGTGAGTTATGGTTATTACACATCCTTCAAGCCCTCGCCCAACTCTCATTTCCTTTATGAAGCCTTTTTTGATCATCAGAACCCACAGAAATCTCATAGGATTCATAGTATTTCAAAGCTCAGTGGGGTCATAGAGATCATAGACTCCAACCCCCTTATTTCACAGAGGCTGCTGCTAAAGTTCATAGACATGAAATGATTTGTCCATGATCCCACAGGGTTATTTTTAAAGTTAGAAAAGATATTTAGAAATCATTTTGCTGAACACCCTTCATAAGATAGAAGAGGAAACAGTCTCACAGGGGGTGAAATAATTTACCCAAGGTCAAAGAACAAGTTAATTAGTAGCAGAACCAGGCTTGAAGAACAGATTTCCTTGTTCCAGACTCTCCTTCTGAATTTTTATAGAGTTCATCATCTGTTCTACTCATCATATACTACCTAGTATTCTAAATCAACTAGTCATGTGAGATTATTGTGTCTGCTTCTAGATGTCACATTTTAAGAGAAAGATCAACAAACTAGATCAATTTTTAAAGGATACACCCAGGATTCTGAGGGGTCCAGAAGCTAGGAATTAACTTTATTCTGTATAAACCTAGATGGTAAAACTGAGACTAATTGTCTGAAAGTCACAAGGATAAAGATTTTAGTTTTAGACAGGTTTAGTTCAGTTTAGACGGATTTATCTTAGGCTTTTGAGAAATGAAGCATCCACGAACACTTTGATGAGTATCTTTGGCTCATTTCCCCTGCTCAAATGATATGGACAGCTCACTATATAACATTACCTGGTGATGTCAACACAATTCCTTGGAAATATATAATTTGTAGGACCCGAAGAATGAAGACATTTTATAGGACAAAGAAAACAGAACTCACAGCAAAGGTTAATCTATATGGTCTTTAGCCTATATGGTCTAATCATGTCCTGGATAGGGATACCAGAAGCCTCTAGTGTGACCCTTCTGTGTATTCTTACTTCCCACTGAGGCCCAGAAGAGATGCTCATGCTCATGCCTCTCCACAGTTCCTTTGGCTGCCTATTTAGGGTCCATCTCTACTCTCTTCCATAGTTTTCTATGCTTCCTAGGAGAAGGCATTGCCCCTTATATGGCTCCACTGTCCATACTGCCTGCTAAGACCTAGCAGAGATGCTCATGTTCATTCCTCATTGGCATTCCCCTCCATGTTTCTTCTGGCTTTCTGCTCAGCGTCACTCTTCACTATGCCTGCCATTTCCTATAGCTCCCAGAAGACGGCAGGAGTCATTACCCCCCTTTACTGCCTCTCATCATAATTTCTCAATGTCTCACAAACCGCCGTTTAGCCCACATTTCTTCAGCAGTAGTGTTAGTCCTCATCTGTTGATGCTTCACCTCACACAAGTGTTCCTAGAGGTCAGGTGGTCACTACCGCTTTCATCTTCCAAATGGGTCTCATTACCGATGCCAAGTTGAGACAAGACGACTTTTATTCTGATGTGCTCTCACTCCCAGTACCTAAGAGCTGTGTCTCCTGCCTGACTAAGCAGCTCCCATTGGGTTGAGATCCCTCCAGTCCATTCCTTCTACACTAGTTAGTTGTTTCTTTGTCCCCTCTCCCATAGTCCCTCAGGGATCAACTGGGTGTTGCTGTTGTTGATCACTTGTTCCTGAGTCTTTGTAACCCCATTTGGAGTTTTCTTGGCAAAGATGCTGGAGTGGTTTCCTTCTCCAGCTCATTTTATAGATGAGGAATTGAGGCAAATAGGGTTAAGTGACTTGCCCAGGGTCACATAGTTAGTAAATGTGCAAAACCAGATTTGTACTCATGGAGATGTTTTCCTGATTTCCAAACCTAGTTGTTCTATCCATTGTGCCACCTAGCTGCCCTGATCAATGGGGGAAGGCGTTCAAATCCCCTGAGTCTGCTTCCTAGTCATCCAAGGCAGAGGGAATTGGTTGGGGGTAAGATGAGTGGGGCACTTGGTATTACACACACACGCACACACACACACACACACACACACACACACAATTGTACTATACTGGGGAAAGAAAAAAAAACATGCAGACTGTTACATGAAGAAGAACTTTTGACAATTAATTAAATTAACTGAGTCATCTTTGAATAACTAGGGGAATCACCTGAAATGAACATTTCAACACTTGCAGTGATGAAATAGAGACCACTGACCAAAGGCACATGCTATTTTATCTTCTTTGTATCTCTTACAGTGTCTTGTATAGTTTCTTGTACGTTAGTAGTACCTAACAAATAGTCAATGATTGATTCAGTATCACTTGAGGGGAAGAGTCAAGTTCATTTTCCAGATTTCCTTCCTATGTCATCATCATCATCATCATCATCATCACTAACATCATCATAAGCATTGTTATCAACATCCCTTGCTTTCCCTTCCTTTCCTTTGCCTTCCGCTCCCTTCCCTTGCCTTGTCTTGCTTTGCCTTCCGTTCCCTTCCCTTGCCTTCCCTTCCTTTCCTTTGCCTTCCACTCCCTTCCCTTCCCTTGCCTTGCTTTGCCTTCCGCTCCCTTCCCTTGCCTTGACTTGCTTTGCCTTCCGCTCCCTTCCCTTGCCTTGCTTTGCCTTCCGCTCCCTTCCCTTGCCTTCCCTTCCTTTCCTTTGCCTTCCGCTCCCTTCCCTTCCCTTCCT
>NW_027186296.1:33104061-33105789 GCF_028583685.1 Petaurus breviceps papuanus | reverse complement strand
CTCCCTTCCCTTCCCTTCCTTTCCTTTGCCTTCCGCTCCCTTCCCTTGCCTTCCCTTGCTTTGCCTTCTGCTCTCTTCCCTTGCCTCCTCTTCTCTTCCCTTCCCTTCCCCCTCTTCCTAATTTTGAGGTTAGCTATATAATGGATCTTTTCTCAATCCTTTAACACTTTTTAAATGTCCCTGATTCTTCAAGTTACATTGATGGTGGAAATTTCTGGCTCAAGGCAGACTGCTAAGAGAGGTGTTTTGGATCAAAGGAGCTTTTTCAATGTCTCTTTGCCTAGGAGTAGGGTCAGGTCTGGTAGAACTAGGAATCCCTGAACCTCCTTGGTTTTTCCATGCCATGTTTGCCGACTCTCCTTCATATCATTTCCATGTATCATAGATTTAGCCCTGCAAGGGACTTTAGATGTCATCTCTTCCACCCTCCTCATTTTACAGATAAGGAAACTGAGGCACAAGGAAATGAAGTATTTACCCAAGGTCATATAAGCATCAGGGGTGGGACTTTAAGCCAAGGCCTCTGACTCTGGCACCAGTGTTCTTTCTACTGCACCATACCACCTCTTTAAGGGGCTGAAGATGGGAGTGACTAGAGATGCAAAGTAAATGAACTGGCACAGCTTCCACAGTCATTTGGAGTTTCACTCATTTCCCACCAAGAAGTCTGGCTCTTTCCTGCACTCACACCATTGACTCAGCTGCTCCCACTGGACCAAAGCCTAGAGACTCTGCAAGGCTGGGGGCCATCCTAATGGGTGCCCCTGCATTTTGTAGTTGCTTCTTTTCCTCCCCCCTCCCAACTCTAAACTATCTAGTATCTCCAGGGCTGAGGTAACTTCTCTGTTACACAAATTGGTGATGGGTCAGAGCAGGGGAAAGTCCTAGGCCCCAACCTGGCACTTCCCCCCCTTCTTTTCCCCTCTTGTACTTTCCTGAAGTGAATATCATTATTAATATTATTTGCCTAATTAACACATTGGCTGGATGACAGAAAACATGTAAACAGGTTTCTCTGAGGAAACTCTGTCTGATTAAAACTGCAGCCTGGCTAATTAGATGGAAATTTCTTCATTAGTTCCCCTATTTTAGATGAGCAATCCCCTCTTTCTCTCTCCCTTCCAACCCCCTTCTCCTCACTCACGCTCTCCTCTCTCCCCACTCTTCTCATCTCCCCTAACAATCAAAAGAAATTGTTACCAGTCCCAGGCCTCTCATAGATTCCCGCCCCCACCTTCTCCATCTCCTCTTTTTTCTTTTATACACCTGATTGCATTTTTCCCAGCCTGCAATTACTCTTTGGTCTGAAGCTGGCCAAAGAAAATCTGTTCTGAGGGATGGGTGATGGCAGCCAGGGGTGTTGATGCATAGCTCTAAGTTATTCAGTGATGGATATTGTACAGCTGCAGGGACTAGGAAATCTCAGGGAAGGGAAGGGCAGGGAAGGACAAGGAAGGGAAGGACAGGGAAGGGAAGGGAAAAGGGAAGGGAAGGGAAGGGAAGGAAAAAGGGAAGGGAAGGGAAGGAAAAAGGGAAGGGAAGGGAGGGAAAGGGAAGGGAAGGGAAGGGAAAAGGGAAGGGAAGGAAAGGGAAGGGAAGGGAAGGGAAAGAAAGGGAAGGGAAGGGAAGGGAAGGGAAGGGAAGGGAAGGGAAGGGAAGGGAAGGAAAGGAAAGGGAAGGACAAGGAAGGGAAGGACAAGGAAGGGAAGGACAAGGAAGGGAAGGACA
>NW_027186296.1:33066776-33103961 GCF_028583685.1 Petaurus breviceps papuanus | reverse complement strand
AAGGGAAGGGAAGGACAGGGAAGGGAAGGACAGGGAAGGGAAGGACAGGGAAGGGAAGGGAAGTATCTTTGCTGCCCCCAAAAAACCCAAATGGGGTCATAAAGAATTGGACACTACTGAAACAACTAAACAACAACAAAATTTGCAAAATATAGAATTCTGTCCAAGGGAGTTTGTCTTGAGAGGTGAGGTAGAAGCAGCCTCTTATTACCTTCTCTTCCTCTTGCCTCTTCCTTTCTCATCTTCCTGTCTTCACTTTTCCCTCCCTTTTCCTGTTCTCTTCTTTATCCCATTATTTATTCATCCAGTAAGTTAATAAACATTTATTAAGTGCCCACTGTGGGTCACCTCCAGTCATCCTGATGAATATCTGGTCACTGGACCCAGATGGCTCTGGAAGAGAAAGTGAGGCTGGTGATTCTGCACAGCGCTCACTCACTCAAATCCAAGTCAATTGCAAGACACATCATCATCTCCCTGATGTCATGATTCTCTTCGAGAGCAAAAGACAAACACAACAACAACAACAACAACAACTGTGTGCCCAGAACTGGATTAAGCTTTAGATTTCTATCTCTTTTCTACTTCTCCTTCTGTTTACATTCACTTCCTCCTTTCCTCTTTCACTCTCTGTCTCCTACTGTCTCCTTCCCTCTGCCATTCTCCTTTTTCTCCCTTTCTTCTTCACCATTTCCTTCCCCCTTTTAAAATCCCATCTGCTCCAATAAAGGTCCTAGAGCATACTTCTATAACCCATTTGTATCTTCAGCCTATATCACCTCTTGGGGTAAGGAGTACTGAATGTTGACCCTTACAATCAGAAGTTCCTTTTATATGTAACCAAAGTTGCTTCTTTCAAGCCTTGTCAGGTCTCACTATGGAAAAACCAAAGGAAAAGCAATTGTCTACTCTCTTAGGTAGTGTCTTCAGAACAAATATTTTTCTACCTGAGACCTGAATTAGTCTATCAATTCATTTTTCAAAGTGGCAGACAACAATAATAGAATCCATTTGGATGACAGAATGTAATGAACATGAAATGTCTTATAAAAATGGTGTAAGAGGTACTTTTAGTGACTTGGGTAGCCCTGGTTTGGGAAGTCACTGGGATGAGGAAAGGTGTATTTGATGGTATAAGATAAGCTTTGGTCCAAGTCTAAGAATCTGAAAGGCAGGAGAAGGAAAGGTCACACTCCCAGAGAAGCACAAATTCCAGAACTGGAAGAGACCTTGAGACTCCTCTTTTTACAGATGGGGAAACTGATAGAAGAGTAAGCTACCAATTTCCAGTCTAATAGTGGAGATATGATCTTTGCCCTCAGAGAGCTACCAAGATAATGGAAAAGACATGGCCTATACATTTAGGAAACTTTTAGTCTAATGGGGGGAAGGGAGAGGAATAGACATGAAAATGCAAGACCATCTAAAGGCATAAACATGAAAACATACCACAGATAACCAATCCCAATTGTGGAGATTTGCTAGAAATGCTTGAGTGAGTCTAGTGGAGTGCTAGGCTGGGAGTGGAGAGACCTGAGTTCTTGTCCTGTCTCTGATGCTAACTCACTAAGTCAATGAATGTGACTTCTTAGGGTTCCATAATCCATAGCTGTAAAATGAATCAACAGAGTAAGGTGATCTCTGAGGTTCCTTCTTTTTCTAAAATATTATGCTCTGAAGCTTAAGTGATTCAGGTCTCAACAAGAGACTGATGGAGTGAGAGGACACTGGAAATCTTGCTGTGTATGACTTTACATAGGCTGTGCCCCCATGCCTAGGAAGCCCTTCTCATCATTGCCTTGTAGACTCTCCAGCTTCCTTCAAATCATAGCCCAGTGTTACCCATGTGAGACCTTTTCTGATCTCCCCATTTTCTTTGTGTGGACTCACGTGTGAATATAAGCCAGACACTTTTCCACTAGAATGTAAGTTTCTTGCAAGTGTTGAATGATTTCATATTTCCAGTACCTAGTCCAGTGCCTGGTATATAGTTGCTGTTTGCCAATTGTTTCAGTCATATCTGATTCCTCATGACCCCACTGGGGGTTTCTTGGCAAAGATCCTGGAATGGTTTGCCATTTCCTTCTCTAGCTCATTTGACAGATGAAGAAAATGAGACAAACAGGGTTAAATGTCTTGTCCAGGGGCACACAACTAGTGAGTGTTTGAGGTTGGATTTGAACCCACAAAGATGAGTCTTCCTAACTCCCAGCCCAGAGTTCTATGCACTGTGGCACCACCTAGCTGCTGGTATATAACAGGTGCTCCATAAATAGTGGTTTAATCAAATTGAATTGAAATTTGAGGCTGGGGAGAGGAGTACTTTTGAGTAGGGGAAAAAAATCTGAGAGCTAAATTTGTTGCTTCTAGATAGGAACAAAACTAACAATAACTCAAATTTTGATAACGTTTTAAAGTTTGCCAAGTACTTTCCTCCCAATTCTCTGGGAGGTGGCAGTTATTGTCTACCACATGAGATAATCCTTAAGGGTAGTATCCTTTTATAGATGAGGAAATGAAAGCTCAGAAAAGTGAAGGATTCGCCCAGTGTCACACAACTAGAAACTGGCAGACTTCACCCGGGACAGGAACCTAGGTCTTTCAGTCTCCAAATTAAGTGCCTTCCCCCTCACTGAGCACACTAGATTGTACATACTAGATCCCAAAGCAAGGTGAGGGTGTTAAGTATTTCATAAGAGTGGGGTTGAGTGAGGGGGTGAGATCAGTCACCTGACATGGTGTCAAGGTAAGAGCAAGGGCATAAGAAAGGGGTGAATGACTCAACCCACTATGTCTTTCCTCCTATTCAGAATGTTCTCACATGAGAGATCACCAAGGAATAGAAAGTATTGACTGGTAGGTATTGACCACAGCTAGATGAAATTGTGGGTGAGTTCCACCACTGTTTCTAACACTTACTGGTGGCTCCAAGAATCCTCAATCCCCTTATAAGCTCCAGGAGGTCAGAGACCAGTTAATCAGTCAGTCAGTCAATAATTCATTAAGCACCCATGTGCCAGGCACTGTGTTAGCACTGGGATTACAAATACAAATTTCTCTGTAGCTCTGCCAGGGCCCAGCATAGGACTGGACAGTACTTGTAAAGACTTCTGGTTTTGATTGCTTGAATCCAAGGGTGAGTGGGGAAGGAATACTCCATTAAACACCCCTTCCTATCTATGGGGCTCAGGAAATGAGAGGGAGGAGAGTGGGAAAGGTTTGTGCTTGCTCACCCTTTTAACTCCTGGGCCTTTAGCTTTTTGCTGCTTGTGATGTAGCGGCTGGGTGGGTGGCACATCAGCCCTAATGAACTGGAACACTGCAGAAGGTAATTTGTGATTGTGTCTCAACTTGCCTGGGACCAATACAGCATTTCATTACTTTACAGATCGTTAATGCCACCAAGATAAGTAAGAGATGTTTTGGGAGAAAGAGAACTGTTCCCTCATCTTTCCATAGCTCACCACCCTTCAAAGGAAAAAATCAAGATGATGAGAAATTAGAACACGATAAGATTGTTGTCCCCCTTGTCTTGTGTAGATTAATTCAATAGTAAAGGAGAGAAAGGGACAGATACACAGACATAAACAGAGAAAGAATCACCAGCTTAGGGACTAAGGAAAGGAAAGACTCATTCTAAAAGATTTGCTTTTGGGAAGGAATGAACATAGTAGAAAGCACACTGACCCGTGAGATAGCAGATCTAATTTCTAGTACTGCTTTTGCCAGAAATGGGCTATTCAGCCTTAGGTGAATGACTTTCCCTCTCTGAACCTCAGTTTCCTCATCAATAGAACGGATTATTATCTAATAATAATTGCTATTGTTGGATCAAATAAGGTCACGCTACAAAGCCTATTAAGTGTAAAAATGTTATTTAAGGATGACCTATTATTTTTACATTACATTAATCTCAGGTCAGTAGACATATTAAGAGGATGCAGGGAAAGACTGAAGCAGTTGGCATGGGGAGTGAGCTCACTACTGGCTCATGTAGTTGATGGTGACCCAAGAATCCTGGGCTCCCTTCCCAGAACCCCTATTTGGCCACTGATTCCTCATGTGAGCTTGAGAAAGTAGCTCACCTCTCCTGAAGCTTCAGTTTGCTTCTGGAAAAAAAGAACAAGGCCAACTCTCCCACAGGTGGATTTGTAGCCCATCAGTGCTATTTTGAGAAGTCAGAGATCCAGGAGTATTGTCAGAGGCGGAGGAGGAAAGTATCAGGAAAGGTTTTAGTGCACCAGGTCTCATCACCATGGCAGCCAGCCATATTGCAACCCAGGTGGTTTTCATTACTGAATTTGGAAAACTTTATGGTAGTGCCAACAAGGAGTCTTTATTCCCTGACTAGTTTTCTTTTCTTAATAACTTAAAAAAATCCAAAACATATTTGTAATTGTCATTTATCCCTTATTACAATGCCACTTTTGGGGGGTGAAGAGGGAGGAGAGTTGTTTTTGTAATCATGAAAATCAGAGACAGCCTGGCTGGTTTGAATGAAAAGGAGACCTTTTCCCATAATGTTCTGGGAATGCTATTCCCTTTGTCAAATGGGAAATTAAGTTAGCAATGATAGTACCTACTTTATTCTTTGTCTTATCTAAAAAAAATGCACTGCATTAATTGCAGCTTGGCCCTTCAAGGTATTTTAAAATTCTGTACCTTAATGTATCCCTTAATGTACCCCTCCTAAAGTCCTTCTTCTACTCCTATGAAAGCACTGTACCTGTGCCAGGGGTGTATGGGTATTCAGGAAGACTAGCACCTCTGGTGGGAGGGCTTGCTGAGCTGGTTTCAGGGCTACTCATCCACCTTTGGTGTCCACTTGTCACCAGACTTTCACCTGTGACTCCAAGAAGCTGTAGCATGCACAGTGGCCACACCTGGTAAAAGTGTCTTGGTGGATAGGCTAAACCAGGTTGAGGATAACTGACAGGCCTCACACCCATTGGTGAGTTAAGGGGATGTCTACCCCAAGCATGTGAAGACTTTCCCCAGCAGAATGGATGCATGAGACAATTTGTTCCAATGGCCCTGAAGGAAGCTAAAGAAGATGCTATGTAATGCTTAGAATTTGGTCAGATATCAAAGATGCCAAGGTTATCCACTGTGACCTGGAATATCAGTGGTTATCCTGACTTTTGTCTTGCCACTGGACTCTAGAAGAGGCAATGAGATTAATGACGTTGTGCAATTCTGCCTCACTTAAATCCAATTTACAATGCTTGTAATGTCATTGGTCCTCTTTAAAAGGATAGACAAACAAGAACATCACTGGTGATCCTGACTTTTGTCTTGCCATTGGACTCTGGAAGGGACAATGAGATTAATGACTTTGTGCAACTCTGCCTCATGCAAATCCAATTTACATCACATCCTCTTTAAAAGGAAGGACAAACAACAACCAGATCCTAACTGTGATTCCCTGAGACTTCGTGCTGATTACCTACCTGAATAGGTGAGTTTAGAGGTTAGTATTCAGTACCTAGTCACAGTTCATCCAGTTTTGGAAGGGCTCATGGGAAGCAAGAACACCCTCTCTATGATCAGTGAAATTACATCTCAGGAGCTGTCATGTGCTTACATCCCCTTTGCCTCTTTCTATCCCCCAAAGCTGAATCCCCACATCCTTCCAAAGGAAGAGGAAATGGTGCTCATCACCAGTCAACCATTCCCTGGCTCAGTGGCAGATGGAGTGGGAAGGAAGAGAGAAAATGAATAAAAGATTCTTAAGAGGCTAGAAGAGCCACTCAAATGCCCTTCTCTGCTCTAGAGTACTGCCCTGAAAACTCAGAACCTTCCAGCAGCCTTGTTAAGGACTCACATTTAAGAAATTATTCTTATTATCATTCAAATCCAGAATTTAATGGAAAAATCCTTAAACACCAGGTTCCACAAGCACTAATTGCAGCTCCAACCCTAGCCAGATATCCATCTCAAGGGGTTACAGGTGGGAGAATGTGGCTGGCTCTTTGCAGTCCATTTCCTCTGACCAGAAAAAACACAGCAGCAGTAGCAGCTACAACGACACATCTTAAAAAGTAATTTCTAAATGGGGCATCATCTTAACAATTGGGGAATGGCTAAACAAATTATGGAATACCAATACTATAAAATATTACCATGCTGCAAGAAATGAATACAAATGCAGAGAAACATTTGAAGACTTTATAGGAACTTACAGCAACAAAGTACAATAAACAAATACATAATGATTTCATCAATGTAAGTGGAAAGAGGTGGAGCCAAGATGGCGGCGTAGAAGAAGGAAAACTCTGTGAACTCCCCCCACAACCACCTCAAATACCTATAAAATATGACTCTAAACAAACTTTGGAGCTACAGAACCCACAAAGTGACAGAGAAAAACAAATCTCCCATGGAAGGCAGTCTGGCAGGCTGGTAGGAAGGGTTCATCACAGCATGCTGGGAGCCCAGCCCAGCCCCACATGAGCCAAGCCCACAGTTTTAGCCCCAGGGTGGCCCCAACCAGCAGCAGCTGAAGTGGACTTCAGGAGAGTGGATCACTGGTAGCTGTGGTGGTTTCCAGAATTATCGATCCATAAATGCCAAAGACAAAGTAAAAGGTCAGTGCGGATTTTGTGGGTAAGGGGGGACCAAGAGTGCAATCCGGCCTCTGCCCCCAGGGCGAGAAGGCAAGAAGCAGCATAGGTGCTGTGGCTGTGCAGCCACTGCCATGTGGCTGCTTCAGAGCTCCTGGCCTGCAGATTGTAGGGGGACCAAGCAACCATCCTGGGGGCTAATTGCTCTTGCTTTAACCTGCTTGGATATGGATTGCTGTCTTGGGTGGAGGTCCTAGGGTGTGTGACAAGGTGCCAGAGCATGTGGAAGCTTCAGAGAGGGCACTCAACTAATAACTCTAGCAGCTGCATAGACCCAGTTATTGGTACAAAGCTCTCCTCTCTGGAAGCAGAGTTGTACTGTGGCAAAAAGCTCAAAAGTCAAGTAACTGAGTGGCAACATGAGCAACCAAAGGAATCAAAGCAAGCACAGCAATCAAACCTTATATTCCTTTTTTGGGGGACAAAGAGGATCAAAGCATGGAATGGGAGAAAGACAACAAAGTCAGAACTCCTGCACCAAAAGCTTCCAAGAAAAATATGAATTAGTTACAGGCCATAGAGGAGCTCAAGAAGGATTTTGAAAACCAAGTAAGACAAGTGAAAGAAAAATTGGGAAGAGAAATGAGATTGATGCAAGAAAATCAGGAAAATAGAATCAACAACCTTACTGAAGAAAATAACACCTTAAAAATAGACTAACTCAAATGACAAAAGAGGCCCAAAAAGCCAATGAGGAGAAGAATGCCTTAAAAAGCCGAATTTGCCAGATGGAAAAAGAATCTCAAAAGCTCACTGAAGAAAATCATTCCTTCAGAATTAGATTGGAACAAATGGAAGATAGTGATTTTATGAGAAATCAAGATACTATTAATCAGATCCAAACAAGAAAAAAATAGAAGGCAATGTGAAATATCTCACTGGGAAAACCACTGACCTGGAAAATAGATCCAGGAAAGATAATTTAAAAATTATTGGGCATCCTGAAAGGATGATCAAAAAAAGAACCTAGAAATCATCCTTAAAGAAATTCTCAAGGGAAATTGCCCTGATATTTTAGAACCAGAGGGCAAAATAGAAATTGAAAGAATTTACCAATCACCTCTTGAAAAAGACCCCCAAAGAAAACTCCTAGGAATATTATAGCCAGGTTCTGGAGTTCCCAGATCAAGGAGAAAATATTACAAGCAGCCAAGAAGAAACAATTTGAATATTGTGGAAACACAATCAGGATAACACAAGATCTAGCAGCTTCTACATTAAGGGACTGAAGGGCTTGGAATATGATATTCCAGAGGTCAAAGGAGCTAGGATTAAAACGAAGAATCACCTACCCAGCAAAATTGAGTATAATGTTTCAGGGGAAAATATGGTCATTCAATAAAATAGAGGACTTTCAAACATTCTTGATGAAAAAACCAGAGTTGAATAGAAAATTTGACATTCTTGACAAGAAGCAAGAAAAACATGAGAAGGTAAACAGGGAAAATAAATCATAAGGAACTTAACAAAGTTGAACTATTTACAAGCCTACATGGAAAAACAGTAATTGTAACTTATGAAACTTTTCTCAGTATGAGGATAGTTGAAGGGAATATAAATGTATATGTATGTATACATACATGTATATATATGTTTATATAGGAGGGTATATGTGCATATGAATACATATGTGAGTGTGTGAATATATGTGTACATAGACAGAGGACACAGGATCAATTGAATAGGAAGGGATTATATTTAAAAAATAAAATTAAGAGGTGAGAGGGGAATATAATGAGAGGAGATAGGGAGAGATAGAATAGGGTAAATTATCTCATATAAAAGAAGCAAGGGAAAACTGTTACAATGGACAGGAAGAACAGGAAGGCAAAAGGGAATGGGTCAACCTTACTCTCATTGAATTTGACTTAAGGAGGGAATAACATACACACTAAATTGGGTATCTTACCCTACAGGAAAGTAGGGGGGAAGGGAATAGAGTGGGGATGATAGAAGGGAGGGCAGATTAGGGGGGAGGGTAGTTAGAAGCACACACTTTTAAAAAGGGACAGGGTCAAAGTAGAAAATAGAATAAGTGGGAGGCAGGATAGGATGGAGGGAAATATAGTCAGTCTTTCACAATATATCCACTGTGAAAATGTTTTGCGTAACTATACATGTTCAACCTATATTGAATTGCTTATCTTCCCAGTAAGGGTGGATGACAAGGGAAGAAGGAAAAGAATCTGGAATTCAAAGTTTTAAAACCAAATGTTTAAAAAAAGGTAAGTGGAAAGAACAACAGCTACAAAAACACCAAAAAGAAACCAAACATTGAGTAATTACAAGGAGCACAGTGCCTGGGACATTGTAAACATTTAATAAATGGTTGTTGAATGACTGAACAAACTTGGTCCTGAAGAAGAGAATGAAAAAAAAATAAACCATAGCTCCATTCCTTCTTGGAAGGGACAGGGAACTATAAATGTGGAACACTGCATAAACTTATTGATGCCTTGGTTAATTTTTCTGGTCTGTTCTTTTTCTTTCCTTTCTTTTTTATTCTTTGTTATGAGATGACTCTTTAGGTAGATAAGGTAAGGACAGATATATTTGGAAATGAATATTATGAGAAAACAAAGATACAAATAATATTTTTAAAAGATTTTAAATTTTACCTTAAATCATCAGTTATCCCATCTATCTCCTCCCCCTTTCTCCCAGAGAGCCATCCCATATGATAAATAGCATTTTTAAGAGGGGGGAAATGTCAGCATAATTGCTTATTACATTGAAAAAGTTCAAAAACAAGTGCAATGTGTAATACCTGTGGACCTCCCCCCTCCATAAAGGGCTGGGTTGGAGGTATCTTCTCATCTCAATTCAAGTATCACTTGATCTCTATAATTTTTATACATTTATTTTTTAATTTTTGGTGTATGGCTGTTCTTTCCATTTATATTGTTATTGATACTTAGTATACTGTTTTCTTGGTTTTGCTTCCTTCATTCTGCATCAGTTCATATAGAGCTTTCCATATTTCTCTGTGTTCATAACACAAATCATTCCTTACAGCACCATAGTATTCCATTATATTCACATACCACAATTTGGTTAGCCATTCACCAATTGATGGGTAATTTTGGTTCCAATTCCCAGCTATCTGTAGCAGCAAGCACCCCAAGCATCCTCAGGGTTGCTGCCAACACAGGTTCTTGGATCTGCTTTGATAAAGGAAAGCAACTCAAAATGGGTTAACAAGCTTACTTTAATCAGTCAAACATGTATCGTTCACCTAGTTCAGAGGAAAAAGGTCAGCACCCCGAACTTCAGATTATACAGACAGAATTATCAAGACAGAAACAGATCAAGTAGACAGATTTCCAAACTGTCCAACCATTACATCCATACCAAATCAACATCTGGTTTTCAACATCTGGGTTTTTCAAAGCCGAGGTGGGGCTCTCAACAAGGCTTCCCAGAATCCAGATCAAATCACAGAACACTTCTCAAAGTGAGCCCCCAAAACAAAGCTACACATCAGGGCTTATATAGCCTTCTCCTGGCTCAGAGAATATAACAACCTTATTGACTCACTGGCCAATCAAGAAGTATCTACTGAAAAACAGGCCTCCCACCCCAAGCTCCAGGTGCACTTTAGCCTAGGGGCAGGGAAGATCTTTAAAATTTACATTCCCATTACACTATCACAAAAAATAAAGGCTGCTACAAATATTTTGAAGCATATGGGACTGTTTTTTATCAATGGCTTCATTGTGGTATGAACCTAGTAATAGAGTCTCTGGTTTAAACACTATCAATAGTTCAGTCATTTTGCTTACATAATTGCAAATTGCTTTCCAAAATGATTGTATCATTTCATAGTTCCACCAACAACATATTAGTATGCTTATCTTTCCATATTTCAATATTCCTACATTGACTTGCCATTTTGGGGGCCATTTTTGCCAATTTGCAGGGGGTGAGATGAAACCCCAGGTTGTTTTGACATTTCTCTTATTAGTGCTTTGGAGCATTTGATAATTTCCCTTCTTATTGTAGATGCATTAAAAGTGTCTGTACAGAAACATCACATATCCATTTGAAATGTATTGTGGAGTGTGGTGTAAGGTTTTGGTCTAAGCCTAATTTCTTCCAAACTGCTCTCCAACTTTCTAGGCAGTTTTTTTTTTTATCAAATAGTGTGTTTTTCCACAGATAATTTATGTTTTTAACTTTATAAAACACTGAATTGTTGCTATTTTTTCTGAATCTCTGATATTTCTGATATTCATATCAGTTCCACTGATTTATCTCTCTATTTTTTCAATACCAGATGGTTTTGATGACTGCTACTTTATAATATAGTTTGAGGTCTGGAAGTGCTATTTCCCTTTGTCCTTTGTCCTTCTTATCATTTCCTTGGATATTCTAGATCTTTCATTTTTCCAAATGAATTTTGTTATTATGATTTGATTAGTATATCATTAAAAGAATAAATTAATTTTGGTGGCATTGTCATTTTTATGTTATTGGTACAGTCTAGCCATGAGTACTGAATATTCTTCCAACTATTTGAGTTGTTCTTAAGTTCTTTGTTTTTTTTTGTTTGCTTGTTTGTATTTTTTTGGGGGGAGGGGGGGAGGGAGAAAAGCAAGGTAGTTGGGCTTAAGTGACTTGCCCAAGATCACACAGCTAGTAAGTGTCAAGTGTCTGAGGTGGAATTTGAACTCAAATCCTCCTGACTCCAGGGCTGGTGCTCTATTCACTGTGTCACCTAGCTGCCCCCTGTTCTTAAGTTCCTTAATGAACACTTTGCAATTGAATTTATACAAGTCTTTTCTGTGCTTAAGGAAGTTGATTTCCAGATATTCTATTTATTTTATAGTTGGCTGAATTGGGATTTCCCTTTTTCCTTTGTTTCTTATGTTTTGTTATCATTATATAGAAATTCTATTGATTTTTGAGGATTCATTTTGTAGACTACAACTTTGCTAAGGCTATTAATTGTCTCAATTAGTATCTTTTGTGATTCCCTAGGATTTTCTGAGTGAACCATCATGCCATAAGGAAACAGGGATATTTTATCTCCTCTTTATTAATCTTTATTCCTTTAATTCCTTTCCCTTGCCTTATTGCTGATGCTTGCATTTCCAGAACTTTATCAAATAATAATGGGAGAAGTGGGCATCTTTGCTTCACTCTTTTATTTATTGGACAAAGTTGTAGCAAATCCCCATTGCATATGATGTTTGCTTTTGGTTTTAAATAGATGTTTTTATGTTTTTAAAATGCCTCTGTGCATATATTTTGCAGGATAGTATAGCAGTATAGTAGACTATAATATGCTACATACTCACTATACATGACAAAGTATTGTACTTTGTCAAAGGCTTTTCCTGCATCTTTTGAGAAGATCTTGTGTCTTTGGATATTTTGTTTTTTAATATGATTAATTATGTTGATTGCTTTCCTAATGTTGAACCATCCTAGTATCCCTGCTATAAATCCTCATTTGATCATAATGAACGATTTCTCAGATAATTAAAATGACAGAATTTTATTTAAAATTTTTGAGTCAATGTTCATTTGTGATATTGGTCTGTAATTTTCTTTCTGTTTTATCTTTCCCTGGTTTAGTTATTAGAATTATATCTGTCTCATAAAATGATTCTAGTAGGGTTCTTTCTCTCTCAATATTTTAGAAGAACTTGTGAAGAATAGGTGCTATTTTTTTTAAAGTTTGATAGAGTTCTCCTGTGAGTCCATCAGGATGAGGAATTTTTTTTGGTAGTAACTTTATAGCTAGATCTATTTCCTTTTCTGAGATTGAGTTATTTAAGATCTCCATCTGGTCTTCTGATAGTTTGAATATTTTATATTTTTCAAGATATTCATGTATTTTTGTGTGTGTTCTCAGTTTTGTTAGCATATAACAGTGCATAATATGTTATGATTATTCTTTTTATTTCTCCTGGTTTTGCTGTGATTTCACATTGCTATTTACTATTGTATTGATTTGATTCTCTGATCTTTTCTTTTTAATCATATTGACTATGGATTTGTCTATTTTATTAATTTTTTTCAAAGAATGAACTTTTGGTTTTATTTGCCATTTTTATGGTATTTTGTTTCCAATTTATCTATTTTCCTTCTAATTTTTTTTAACATTTTCTCCTTTGTACTTATTTTAGGTTTGTTTATTTGCTTATTTTCTAATTTTTAAAATGTGTGTTCAGTTCATTATTTTTCTATCTTGTTAACATGTTTTCAAGGATATGATTTCCCCTCTGAAAACTGCTTTAGCTGAATTCCAGAAATTTCAGCATATTGTTTCATTATCATAATTTTCTTTTACATAGTTATTAATTGTTTCTGTTATTTGTTTTTGACCCACTCATTATTTAAGATTTCATTGTTAAGTCTCCATTTTTGATTCTGATCCCTAAATGAATTTCTATTTTTATTGTTATGGTCTACAAAGAATGTATTAATTATTTCTGACTTTTTACATTTGTTTACAATATCTCTGATGATTTACAATATCATCTATTACAATGACTTGGTACATATTTGTAAAAGTTCCATGTGGTGCAGAGAAATATGCATATTATTTTGCTGCCCATTTAGAAGATGTCATAAACTTTTTAATGCCTGAACTCATTCATTAGATCTGAGACCATATTTCCTTCTACTGTTACTGTTTTTCCTGTTGAGTTATCTGTTTATGTTCAAGGTCTTTGAGATTTCTTCTTCCTGTAATTTTTTTGTACTTTTAGTCTTTTCCTCTACTTATTTTTCTTATCTTTCTGACTCCCTGCCCTCTGCCTGTGGTTTCCTTGGGGCCAGATCCCAAAGTGTCTCAGCCTCCTCCCATGCTGGGCAATTCAGGGTTCACCTACCTAGATCTCTGCCCCAGTTGATTTTTGGGTGGTCAGAATTGGCCCCAGCTGTATGCTATGCTCCTTCCTTTAGGTTTAATGGAGTGCTACACAGGCCTCCCATATGGTATCCTGTTTTGGTCACCTGTCACACTCTCTTTCTTTCTTATTTTTCTGGCCTGGCACTGGCAGCTCAGAGCTTTGCAGCATTTCTGCTATAGTATTGCAGCCCCTGTCAAGCTTTTGATCCTGAAGGTCTGTGGCCATACTGGCTGTAGAGGCCTGAGCAAAGTTCTGCAGCCTGGGACTCCATAGCACTGGAAGCAAGGAGAAGGGACCAAGACATAAGAGTTTTCTTGTAAACCTATGCTGTATCCTTGAGTCTACTAGTACAGTTTAGCTGCCAGTAGCATGGGAAGTGGGGGAAAGGGTGGTGAGTGAGCTTAAGGTCAATAAGCATCAGTTTCCACCTTTTTTAAAGCTTTCTTTTGGATTCTGGGTGTCCAAGACCATGAAGTTGCTTTGCTTTTGTCCTTGTTTTGGAGAAATTTGAGAGGTCATGGGAAACAGACAAAATGTCTAGTCTTATTTCTCATGTAACCTATATGTTCCAAAATGAATTTTTTTAATGGACAGCAGTCATTCAACATGAATTAAGCACTTACTAAATATCTTCCATGAACCAAGCAAACACACACAAAAAAATCACAGTCCCTAATGCTGGTACCTGCTTTCACCAGTCAAGTGCAACAAGGGATTTAGACCAGAGAAGGCAAGTGACTTGCTCATCCTTAGTTAGGCTTGATATGGCAGAGGGTTGTTGCCTAGCTCTTCCCACCTCATTACCTCTATTCCACCTCTTTCTCTACTCTCTGGAAGGGAGTTTTGTATAGTAAAAAGTGCCCTGGATCCAGTCAGAGGACTAGGGTTAAATCTCAGCTCTACCATTTCATGAACCTTTCTCTGCTCCATTCTCATCTGTCAAATGAAGAGGTTGGATCATACAATCTCTCCAAATCCTTGTTCTTACGATCCCAGCTCTCAAACCTATGCCTTTCTCACTGCTTCTTCTAGAGTTAGGCTTTGAGTTATCTTTGTATTCAAAAGAAAGCAATTTGTAGTTAAAAAAAAAAAGATTTGGTAACAATTGAATCAATGACGGTTCTTGCTCATCTCTTGGGATGAATTAAGTCAGTAATGAATCAACCAGTACTATTTTTCTGATCTTTCCCTCTACCCTCCTATTCCCCTCCCCAAAAAAACCACCCCCCAAAACTTACTGCTTTTCTATAAGTTGCTTCTTCTTTTTTTTTCTTAACATTGCTCAGAAACATTAGGCCATTTTATGGATTTTGAGACACCTGTTTGTAATCACATTCCCTTTCTGGGGAATATTTTTAAACTCATTTTCAACAGCTACCCAGAAAAAAATAAACGCATACTGCAAACACCTGCACAAAATGGTACCTCTTTAAATGCCTGCCAAGGCTATCCTTTTTCTATTACTGGTCCTCTTAGCTATCACTGAGTTTTAGTTTCCCCTATAGAGCTCTCTTGGGAAATGGAAAGATCAATTTCAAAGTCATTCCTGGTGGGAAATCAAGACAATATTCCCATTATGGTATGCCCATTTTACAGATGGGATGATGGAGAAACAGCAAGAGGATGGGATTTCTGTATAGCCATATAATAAGTCAGTAATAGAATGGGTTCCAGAAAAAGTGATAAAGTATCAGAAGGAATGGGTTCATCAATCAATCGGCATTTATTAAGCTCTTACTATGTGCCAAGCACTATACTAGGTGCTGGGGGCACAAAGGCAAAAGTGAATTCATCCCTGCACCTCAAGAAGCTTACAGTCTTACAAAATTTACAAGAGAAGCAGCATGCATACCTATAAGTATACATGGAAAATGTACAAAATAGATGTCAGATGATTTGGGGGTCAAGGCACTGGGAACTTGGGTTATCAAGATACTTTATGTAGAATGTAACAATAATAAAATTAATAATAATAACTAACGTTTACAAAGCTCTTACTATGTGCCAGAACTTTGCAATTATCTCATTTAATGTTCACAACAACTCTGGGAAGTAGGTCCTATTATTATCCCCATTTTACAGATGAATCAACACTTGGATTGAGCACTGAAGGAAACTAGTGATTCTAAAAGCTAAAGGCAAGGAGGGAGTGTGTGCTAGTCATAGTGGGTAGGCAATAAAAAGACCCAAGACAGGAGAAGGAATGTCACATAAAATTAACAAGACCATTTGGTCTGGGCCATAGTGTGCATGATGGGGATGAATAAAGCTGAAAAGGTAGGATTGAGAAAGGTTATGAAGGTCTTTAAGTGAGAAGCAAAGGAGACTGTATTTGATCTTAGGGGTAGTGGGGAGCCTCAGGAGTTTATCGAACAGGGTAATGGCATGGTAAGTCTTTTGCTTTAGGAAGATCACTTTTGCAGCAATGTTAAAGATGTATTGGAGATGGAGGCCAGGAAACCAGATAGGATAAGTCCAGGCAATGTGCAATGAACCAGGCTAGTTGTATGAGTGGATAGAAAGGAAGAATGGAATAACTTGAGAGGGTAGATATAAGCGATGCCTATCAAAAGTAAATGGGTTAGCCCCATAATGAAAGTAATGGAATGCATGTGTGTCTGATGAGAAGGACCTGAAGAAACCTAGGGTAATCATTCTGACTTGGGGAAGGAGCTAAGTATGAAACACCTACTGTATTCAAAACACTGTGATAGGAATCATGAATAAAAAGGCTCTGTGTTGAGCCACTTGAAATTCCACCACTTGGAGATTCCTTTGAATCTCTCTGCTCTTTGTCTGCCATGGTCCTTGAAAGAAGCATCCTCAACTCCCTACATGTCTTCACCACTTCTTGGGGCCTTACAATCTGTGAACCCCATAACTTCGTTAAGACTATTCTTTCTGAGGTTAAAAATGATGTTTTAAGAGATAAATCAGATGGCCTTTTCTTAGTCCTCTTGACCTCTAGGTCAATTAGTTTACCCCTTTTGGATACTTTTGCCTTCCTTGGTGTCCCTGACTTCTTTCTCTGTCTCTCTGTCTCTCTCTGTCTCTCTGTCTCTGCCTCTCTCTCCCTGCCTCTGATTCTCTGTCTCTGTCTCTCTCTGTCTCTGTTTCTCTCTCCCTGTCTCTGATTCTCTGTCTATCTCTGTCTCTCTCTCTATCTCTCCCTCCTCATCCCCTCATTCTTTTCTCACCTGGCTGACACGAGCTCTGAAATCAGAGAACCTAGTATCAAATGCTACCTCTGAAATTGACCTGTGTGACCTTGGAGATATTACTTAATGCCCCTGGGTTTCAGTTTCCTCATATTTAAAATGAGGAAGATGGACTAAATGGCCTCTTAAGTTTCTTCTACCTCTAAATCTGTCATCTCTGATATTATCCACAGAAGAACTCATCATCTTCCCCCAAACCTACCCCTCCTCCAAATTTACCTATTTCTGTCAAGAACATGGCCTGGACTGCATCCCAACCATCCCGGAGTCCTGATTGACTTTTCCCTTACTTCCCCCTCCATAGATAGCTTCCAATTCATCCCTATTCTCTCATATGTGTCCTTCTTTGCACTTAAATTGCCACCACTTGAGTTCAGGCCTTCATTACTTTTTGTTTGTTATTATTGTTTAGGTGTTTTTCAGTTGTGTTTGACTTGTTGTGACCCCATTTGGGTTTTTCTTGGCAAAGATACCAGAGTGGTTTGCCACTTTCTTCTCCAACTCAATTTACAAAATGAAGAAACTGAGGTAAAAAGAGTTAAGTGACTTGCCCAGGGTGACACATCTAGTAAGTGTCTGAGGACAGATTTGAGCTCAGGTCCTCCTGATTCCAGACCTGACACTCTATTCACAGAGCCACCTAGCTGTCCTTACATCTTGCTTAGACTACAGCAATAGCCTTCTTAATGATCTCTCAGCTTTTGCTCTCTCTCTAAATCATCCTCTAGCTAGATAAACAAAATCATCTTCCCGAGGCATAGGTCACTCCTCTGCTCAAACGTCTTCAAAGTCTTCCCAGTGACTACAGGATAAAATACCTGGCATTTAAGGCCTTCCAAAATCTGGCTCCTACATCCCTTTCCAACCTTATTCCCCACCAATCCCCTTCACAAATCCTAAATTCCAGACAAACTGGACTACCTGCTGTTCCCTGAACTCAATTCTCCTGTCCTGCCTCAAGGCTCAAGAAGTCCTCCATGTCTGGGATATGTTACATCCTCCTCTCCACTTTCATAACCCTTGTCCAATTGCCACATCCTCCATGAAGCCTTCCCATATTCCCCTCAATTGTCTGGACTCTCACCCTCCTCAATTTTCCTTATACTGCCTTTATTTGTAAATCTCCATAAGAGGATGTAAACTCCTGGAAGTTTCCTGGATTAACTTGTGTCTTTCTATCCCCATTAGTTAACACAATCCCTTGCACATAATAACTGCTTTATAAAAGTTTGTTGACTTATTTAAATGAATTTACCATATAAATTCCTTTCCTAGAGAGAGAGAAGTTGACTTGGGAGGAGAAGGAAGCTACTAAATACCAACATGACACCTCACTCTTCACCACCAGTCATAGAATCATATAGTCATGGAGCTGGAAGGGACCTCAAAGAGATGTTTCCTAAGGTCAAAGACCTTGGTCTACAAGGGAGGCATTTCAATATATTCAGTTATTAAGCATTTATTAAGCACTGCTGGGTTCTGTGAAAAGAGCTGGTGAAACAAAAAGTCAAAAGTCAATCCTGGCCCTCAAGGTGCTTACAGTTCAACAAGAGAGACAACAAACAAACAAATAACTGTGTCAACAAACTATACAGGATGAATGGGAAATAAGAGAGGGAAAGTACTGGAATTAAGAGGTTGGGAAAGTTTTTTGTAATTTTGTTTACACAGTTCCTGGGTTTGTTTTGGCAGGTGTACTCCCAGGTATTTATACTGTCTAGAGTTATTTTAAAGGGGGTGTTTTTTTTTTAAAACTGTCTCTTCTTGCAGAGTTTCATTTTTGATATATAGGAATGTGGGTGATTTATGTGGATTAACTTTGTATCCTGCTACCTTGCTAAAATCATTGTTTCCTCCAACTTTTTAGTAGTCTTTGGGATTGTCCAAGAATATCATCACTGCATCTACAAAAAGAGAGTTGTATTACCTTATTTCCTATTCTGATTTCTTCAGTTTCTTTTTCTTCTCTGAAGGCTTCCTGTAGAAGATGGGATTTTAGTCACATCTTAAAGGAAGTCAGGGAGCCAGTAGGTGGAGATGAATGAGGAGGGAGAACATTCCAGGCATGGAGGACAGTCAGAAAAAATGCCTAAAGTCAAGAGATGGAATATCTTGTTTATAGAACAGCCAAGAGACCAGTATCAAGGAATAAGATGTAAGAAGACTGGAAAGGTAGAAGAGGCCAGGTTATGAAGGATCTGAACATCAAACAGAGGATTTTCAATTTGATCCTGAAAGTGATAGGGAATTTACTGAGTAGGGAGGAAAGCGACATGATCACACCTGCACTTTAGGAAAACCACTTTTGTGGTTCAACAGAAGATGGATTGGAGTGGGTAGAGACTTGAGGCAGGTAGACCCACCACCAGACTCTTGTAATAGAGAGAAAGTGGTGGCACCTCCTGTAGACAACCTTTCTACAATAATTAGTGGGGATGGAAAGATCAAGGGAAGATTTTTTTGAGGATGAGGCAGACCTAGGCATGTTTGTAGGTGGTAGAGAATGTGCTAGTAGACAAGGAGAAACTAAAAAAGAATACAAAGAATGTAGCAAAAGAAGACAAGACTAGGTAGGGTCAGGAGACCTGGCCCTGGTCTGAAGCTGACTGCTTATGAGACCTTCCAGTGACTCCACCTTTCTGAGCTTTTTCTTTCCTGACCTATAAAATTCAGGGTGGGCAGTGGTATATATTCGAACTTGAAGGGCCTTCTCGACTCTAACCCCATGATTTTTTCTGCTTTCGTCTCTAAGTCATAGGTTGTAGGTCTTTCCTTTCAGTCTCCTAAAGCAAGCCTTTCCTAGATTCTCTCCCTGACCCCTAAATGTCCCTGTTCTCAGATATTTTTGGAGCACCCAAGATAGACATATCCAAGAGAAGCTTGTCTATCTTTTCCTAGTCTCTTCTCCTCTTCTGACTTTCACACCTCTCAGGCTATGTTTAAACTTTCTTTTCCCACTGACACAATTTCCTCTCCAGCTCTCTATTTCTTTCTGCCCTTGGTTGTTCAATTATGCTTTTCATATTTCTCTTTGATTTGAGCCAGGCTTTTACTCAGACCAATCCAGGGGTTCAGTTTGAGATTGGAATAAAATTAGGTACTTGGAAACCATCTAAAATCCAGCAAAGAAGAAGTGTACTTAGCAATGGCAGGGAAAGGATACTCAGTAAGGATACGACATTGATTCGGTTAGATGTAGTTTCCCTGACTCCATCTGAGAACTGAGCTGGCTATTCCTGCACTGGCTTTTGTATTTAATCCCACAGAGGCTACTTCATCAGTTCCAGCCTTCATCCACTGGATCAACTAAGATTCAAGTTTGGTTTCATTACCTTTTCTTTTGCCTTTTTTTGGGAGGGCAATTGGGATTAAGTGACTTGCCCAAGGTCACATGGCTAGTTTTGTGTGTGTGTTAAGTGTCTGGGGCTGGATTTGAACTCAGGTCCTCCTGACTCTAGGGCCAGCACTCCATTCACTGAGACACCTAGCCACCCTGGTTTCATTACCTTTTCAAGAAAAAGTAGTGTGGTCTACGTGGAGCAGATATTGCTCCTACAACATTGTTGTTTCTCAAATATAGCTTCATCTTAATCCCTTGACTACACACACACACACACACACACACACACACACACACACACACACACACCAGATTTGGATATAGGTAATCTGGAGCTCATACCAGTAACAACTCTACTGATACTTTACATTTGTATGGTGGTTCAGTTTTCCAATTACTTTCCTCTCTCAGGTACATACAAAAATACATGTGTGTGTATGTATATAAAATTAAATTTATATATATATATACATATGTATAAATATACTATATATGTGAAATTAATAAATACACATATATAAATAGTATTTAAACACATGGGAAATAGAATGCTAACAGTTGGGGAGTCAGGAAAGGCTGCATCTTAAAGGGAGACAATTTTCTTGGTACAATGGAAAGAGTAATGGTTCTGAAGTCAAAGGACTTGGACACAGTTCCCACCTCTGCTACTTAGTAGCTGTGTGACCTTGAACAAGTTGCTTCCAGCACGAACTCTATGATCCTGTGCTCTCATTTGATCCTCACAGTGCCTCTGTGAGGTAAACAGGAGTGGTGGAACCTTTATCCCCATTTTACAGATAAGCAAACAGAAGCTTAGCAGAATGAAATGACTTGCTCGTGCTCACATGCCTAGTAAGTCCTGGCATTCGAATCCAGATCTTCTGAACTCCAGTCCTACAGTCTTTTCTATAAACCACCCTGCCTCTCTCCTTGTACCAGCTGTTAGCTCATATCTCATTGTCTGAGGGAGACAGAATCATATAGTAGAAGGATCATCAGGCTAATATCAGCTACATGTTCTCTTTCCAGCCATGCAGTGAACTCCCTCTGTACGACCTTGGGAAAGTTGCTAGATTTCCAATGTCTTGGGTTTTTCATCTGTAAAATGAGAGAGTTGGCCTAGATCCTCTTTCAGGCCCCTTCCAGCTCTCAGAGTCTATGGTTCTCAGAACAAATATTAGCATTTTAAAAGCCCCCACTTAATAACTTTGTCTAGAATCAACCCTATTATAGGCAATCCACATGTATTTTGAGGAGAGATTTTTGCCCCAGCGGAGAACTTGGCCGAGTTCCTTCACACATTGCTGCATTCCATCTTTGCTCTCATTTAAATTAAAACAGGTTTCAGAGCCTAAGCTAACATTCCAGCAAAGACTGGATTATGACCCAGCAAGAGGGAATGTCTATGGCGGGCAAAGGGGAACCATCTCCTAATCTCTCTTCCTCCCCCGCTCCTTTTTAATAAGCCATCTGTGTCTCTGCTGGAAAAACTTGTGAGCACCAAGGTTGCCCACAAGGCTCATGTCTGCTAGCATTGTCTAATTTAAGCTGTTTATTTTATCTGAGAAGAGAAAATTAGGAGGAAGAATCAAATCATAGTTCTGGAATGGAGAGTCCATTCACTGACCTTTCTTATATTCTCTGTAGCCCTTAATGTCACTAAGTGCAAGGAACACACCCATCATACTGCCAACAATCTTCATAGTGACCTAAAGGGATCACTATTTCTTAGGTAGGAGATGCGATTTGGTTTCCTCTCAGTCAATCTGGGGCTCATTTCTGCAAATACGGTCTTGTGGAATGGTCCTCGGCAGGGAGGTATTTTTCTAATGGACGATTGAGCTCAGATAACACGACTTTTAAATGGCAACAAACAGAACCAGAGCCAGTCTTCCCTGCCTCTAAAAAACTGAAGAGCAGTGGTTCTATGGCCATCTGTCAATCAGGATTTATTAAGAACTGGGCACGGTGCCAGGCCCTGTGCTAGGCACTGGGTATACAAGAACAAAGTAAGAAATGATCCCTACTCTCGAGAACCTTATATTCTAATGGTAGAAACATTGAGTACACATAAATATACATATATATAGCATATGCATAGTATAATGTAAAGCATGGTGCAGTGATTAGAGCACGGGGCTCCGAGTCAGGAAGACTTGTTTTCGTGAGTTCAAATCCAGCCTCAGACACTTACTAAATATGTTACCCTAGGCAAGTCATTAGCCCTCTCTGCCTCAGTTCCTCATCTATAAAAGGAGCTAGAGAAGGAAACGGCAAACCACTCCAGTATCTTTGCCAAGAAAACTCCAAAATGTGGTCACAAAGAGTCAGACACAACTGAAATACTCAACAACAATAAATATAAAATTTATAAATGCAAATTTTATATATAGTAATAATAATTAATATATAGTAAATATATATAGTAATAGTAATTAATGGGAGAGAAGATGCTAACAGTTGGGGAGTCAGGAAAATCTGCCTCTTAAAGAGAGATGATCAATAAACACTTACATAAATAGCCCACTATGTGTCAGGCATCAGAGGAGACAGGGACTGGACCAGTGATTTCTTGATATAATAGGGATGTGGAAACACTCTCTACCAATTCAGGTAGGCATATTATTTTCAATCTACAGTCTCAGAGAGTTGCCTGAGCATTGAGAAGTGCAATGAAAAGTCCAAGGTTCCCCAGCCAAAATGCATCAGGGACAGGCCTGGTGCTGGAAGATCTTCCTGCTTTTAAGCCGGCTCCCCCATGCTAACTCCCAAAAACAAAATTAAAATAGTCTCTACCTTCTGAGGGCTTACAATCTATTGGGGGTGGGGAATGGGTGAGATAACATGTAAATAAATAAGAATATACAAAATACATACAAGGCAGTTTTTTTCCTTCAGCACTCAGGCCTAGTCCATGAAGGGAGGTTTTCTTATTCTTCCTCCCAATTCTTAAGTCTATTCTCTGAAATGACCTCTAATTTACGCTGTATTTATCTTGTATGTATAAGTATTTGTATGTTGTCTCTCTATTAGTTTGTAAACTCCTTGAGGGCAGAGACTTCATGTTTTTACATTTCTTTGTATTCTCAGGGCTTAGTATAGTCAGTGCCTGCCACATAATGAGCATTAAATAAGCACTTGTTGACTAACCAGCTGACTAGTTGGCATGGGGGAGGAGGAGAGTCATTAGCAACTGGAGGTAAATTAAGGAAAGCTTCATGGAGAAAGTGGGACTTTAGTGGAGATTTTGCATATAAAGGAAGATGCTATCTGCATCCAGAGAAAGAACTGATAAACAGAAGCATGTATAGAATAGTTTTCCATATCTATATACATATTTGTGTCTAGTAGTAGCCATCTGTGGAGCTGGGGAAGGAAGAAAAAGAGGAAAAAAAAAATTTCTTTTTTTTGCCTTTTGGAGGGCAATTGGGGTTAAGTAACTTGCCCAAGGTTACATGGATAGTGTTTTTGTGTAGGTGTTTAGTGTCTGACACAGGAACTGAACTCAGGTCCTCCCAACTCAGGGGCTGGCGCTTTACTCACTGCGCCACCTAACTGCCCCAGAAAAAAAAGTTTCACGATAACTTTATATAATAAAATACATAAAGTATATAAAAAACCTTATTATATATTTGAGACAAGCTGGTAATTTTTCTGATCCTCTTTGAAAACAAAGGAAAAAAGGGGGGGCCCTGGAGTTGGGAGGACCTAAATTCAAATCCGACCTTAGACACTTGACACACTATACTAGCTGTGTGACCTTGGGCAAGTCACTTAACCCCAATTGCCTTGCCTTCCCCATCCCCCCCCTCAAAAATCTTAAGAAAGAAAGAGAACAAAGACAATAATTATTTAAATTTATTTAAGTATCTAAATTATATTTAAAAGGAATACCAAGTTATACACAATACATTTTCAGTTTCATGTACAATTATCTTTTTTTTATTCTACTATATTATAGAAATACTTGTTTTACATCTTGAGTTCAGAAGAAAACAAATCATTTTTTTTAAAAAGGGGGAATGGTAGGACAGAATACATTCTAGGTATGGGATACAGCCTATACAAAAGACACAAAGGTGGGAGATGCTGTTAAATCAAGTCAATAAGCATTTATTAAGCACCTACTGTGTTCTGGCCACTATGCTAAGACCTGGGGATATGAAGATAGGCGAACAACAGCCCCTGTTCTCAAGGAGATCACAGTCAAATTGGGAGACAACCTGCCAACAGCTTTGCGCAAACAAGAATAAATTGGAGATAACGCACAATTGGTGGATAAGTAATAAGAGCTCAGACAATCTTTGTTTTGCTTTATTTTGGAGGGGAGAAGGCAGGGCGATTGGGGTTAAGTGATCTGCCCAAAGTCACACGGTTAGTAAGTATTAAGTGTCTGAGCCAGATCCGAACTCAGGTCCTCCTGACTCCAGGGCCGGTGCACCTAGCCACCCCTCAGATGATCTTTGTGAAGTAAAGAAGCCAAGCCTTTAAGCTAGTTGGCTCATAGCATGGATGGTAATGACCAGGGGAGGCCTCAGATAATTCTGATGTCTAAACTGTACGTTATGAGGACTGAAAGAGATAACATATGTTAAGTCCTTCCAAAATCTTAAAACACTATATAAATCATCATCACAATTATTATTGTTGGCACCTATCATGAACAATCATCATAAATCTCTTCTTTTTCTCTTTTCAGCTAAACTTCTTCAAAAAGATGTCTACCATGGATGCCTCCATTTTTTCTCTGTCTTCTAAGCCCTCCGCAGTCTGGCTTCTGACCTCATTATTCCACTGAAGTTGTGCTCTCTGAAGTCAGCCATCGTCTCTTAATTGCCAAATCAAATTACTTCTTTTTTTTTTTAACATCTTCATCCTTTTTTGATTTCTCTGCATCATTTGATACTATGAACGGTCTTCTCTACCTGGACACCGATCTTCTTTGGATTTTTTGACTGCTCTCTTTTGGTTCTGGTCCTACTTGTCAGATTGCACCTTCTCAGTCTCTTTGGATGGACCTTCATTCATGTCCTGCCCTCTAACTGCAGACATCCCCCTAAATCACCTACAGGTTTGAGGCTCATTGGTTACCCTCAACTTTCTTTAGCCCATCTGCTGAGACGGTTTACCAGGGTGTGATTGCTGAGCAAACTACAGCTTCTTGGAGTCACAGGTTAAAAGTTAGTCAGACATCCAAGATGCCAAAGTCATCCACCACATTCTGAGGGGTCTTCAGTCACCTTGACTTTTGTCTTGACCCTGGACTTGAATGACTCAGGATGGGAGACTGAGGCTGATGACTTTGTGCAACTCTGCTTCACTTAAATCCATTTCAGGAGCATCACTGGTGATGTCATTGGTCATCTTCAAAACTGAAGGATGAACAGCAACTAACTGTATACATGCCCTGTGGCTATCACTTAAGTTCTCTTTTCTTTCTGTACTCCCATCACCTGGTGATCTCATCAAATCCCATGCATTCAATTATCATCTCTGTGTAGATGAGTCCTAAAGCCACATATCCAGTGTCTCTCTCAAACTCCAGCCCCACATCTTCAATTATCTATTGGATATTTTGAATTGGATGTCTTATAGACATCTCAAGCTCATTATGTCGATGACAGAATTAGTTATCTTTTCCTCAAAAACCATCCACTCTTCCAAACTTCCCTTTTGCTTTTGAGAGTAATCCAATCACTCAAGATCAGAAATTTGGTGTCATTCTCAATTCAGTTGAATTTACCCCATGTATCTTTAATCAGTTGCCATAGTTTGTGATTTCTTTCTCCACAGCAGATCTCATCTATGGATCCTTCTTTTCTCTCCACTCATATAGCCACTACTTTTGTACAGGCTTTCCATTCACATGAACACTGTGTACATTTTTTTTTTTGCTTTTTTTTTGGAGGGCAACTGGGGCTAAGTGACTTGCCCAGAGTCACACGGCTAGTAAGTGTGTCAAGTGTCTGAGGTCGGATTTGAACTCAGGTCCTCTTGACTCCAGGGCCTGTGCTCTATTCACTGTACCACCTAGCTGCGCTCATCACTCCTTGTCTGTACTATTGCAATAACCTTCTAACTGATCTCCCTCTCTCAAGTCTCTCCTCCCTCCAACGCATCTTTCACACAGCTGCTCAAAGAATATTCCTAAAGCACAAGGATGATCATGACACATTCTCTCCTCTAGCTCAGCAAATATCAGTGGTACCCTATTATCTTTAGACTAAAATATAACTTCCTTTGTTTGGCATTAAAAACTCTTCACAAACCCCAGTTGCCCTTCAAAAAAACCCCCCAAACTCTTCACAACCTGACTGCTTCCTATCTTTCTAATCCTATTACCCTTTTCTCCCTTCCATATTCTCTACAGTACAGATGTACTCCATGTTCCTCACACAGTTCTTTCCATCTCCCACCTCTGGGTTTTTGCTTTGGCTGTCCCTCATGTCTAGAATGTTCCTCCTCCTAAATTCTGCCTCTTAAAATCTCTAGCTTCCTTGAAGATTTAGCTCAAGCACCATTTTTTTTGCAGGCCTTTTCATGTCCCTCACACTGCTAATAGTTACCTCTCCTCCATCTTGCCCTACTGGAAAGTCGGAAGGGGGATGGGGGAGGATATAGGAGAGAGCAGATTGGGGAAGGGGTATTCAGTGGAATTGATGTTTCGGGGTGGTGGCTAGGGGAATGACAGGGAGAAAATTTGTAACTCAAAATCTTGTGGAAATGAATGTTGTAAACTAAAAATAAACAAAAGAAAATAATTAAAATAAAAAAATAATTACCTCTCCAAGGCTATTTTTGATCCATTTTGTATCTGTATCACACACACACACACACACTGTCTCCCTAATTAGAATGTAAGCCTCTTGAAGGAAAGGACTAATCTACTCTTACTTTTGTATCTCCAGACTTAACAAAGTACCTGACACATAGTAGGCACTTAATAAAATGCTTACTTGCCTGGCTTGATGTTATCTTTTTTCAAAGCATTCTCACACTTGTTACTTCATTTGAATTTCACAATAGTATTGTGGGTAAGATGGATGGGGACAGTCATTTTTCTCCCCATTTTACAGATGAGAAAACTGAGGACCAGAAAATGAAATGACTTTCCCAAGGTAACAGAAAGTTAATGTCACAGCCAGGATGAAAAACCAGAGTATAAACAAGGCATCTAGAGAAAGTTAAAAATGTATTGTTTTGTATGACTGACAAAAAGCAAAGGACTCCAGAAGATGTGGAGGGGACAAAAATACAGATTACAGAGCACAAGTCATTGAAATGTGTGTTCTGTACGTGTTGTGCTTGGGGACCTAAGAATTCCAGATTCATCACCCTGCATTCTCCAGTCTGATATATCTAGATAAAGTTGTCTTCCATGGCATTGATTACAAAAATTTAGACACAGGTTTGACCTAGGCAAAATGGTGGCACACATCCCCTAGCTTTCTATTCTGCATCTGACTCATTTCCTAGGGTATATTCCGCTACCTCCCACATCCAGATTACTCAGAATTTTCATGATCCCCTAGGTGTCTCCTGTCATGGACCAAAATCTAATATATGAATTTACCCTAAGATTCACAAAGTTGAAACAAATTTCAGAGCTCTCCATCCTGACCCATACCGAAGCCAAGGATCCCTCCTAGGTATCCCCAATGGCTAGTCATTCCCCCTTTGCTTGAAGGCATCTAATGAGGAGAAACCTACTACTCCTAACCATCCCACATACCCCTGAGGCAGCAATGACTAGACTGGACTGCTCCAATTTTAGGAAGATTTTCCTAAATGTGTCTCTCTGCAATTATCATTCATTGCTTCTAGTTCTGATTTCCAAGCCCAAGCAAAATAAATCTTCTACATGGCAGCCTTTCAAACACATAGAAGCAGTGATATATATAGTATTTCCACTGTCTCTTCATCTCCAGTCTAAGCACCCCAAATTCCTTCAACCAATCCTCCTATGCCCTGGGTCTTTAGTCTTCTTAACACCCTGATAGTCTTTTTGGATAGTCCTAGTTTATCAATATCCTCCATAAAATATGGGCTCCAGAACTAAATACAGTATTCCAGATATAGTCTTACCAGTACTGTATACAGTGAGACTATCAATTCCCCTGGACACTAAACCACTACCGTGTTTCCCTGATAATAAGACACTGTCTTATTATTTTTTTTGGACAGAAAAACACCAGAGGGCTTATTTTCAGGGGAGGGCTTATTTTAATGAACATTGACAGCAATTTTAATAAACAGGTAAATGTGAACAAAAAAATGTACCAGCAAGCAAATCACTGGGGAAGAACAGGATGACGCGCTCACTGCTGCAGCTCTGATTGGATGCAGCTCGGAGCGTGGTATGCGTTTCACCCGGGGGGGGACGGTGCATACAGAGGGTACTGTAATATAGCGTGTAGCGCAGGGGATCACCTTCACTACAGTAGCAATCTCAATAGGGCTTATTTTCGGGGGAGGGCTTATTTTAGAGGAATCTTACACAGTAAGGGGAGGGCTTATTTTTGGGATAGGTCTTATTATCAGGGAAACACGGTATTAATGGAACCTCAGATACTATTGTGGTTCCCATATGTAGCGGCAAGCACCCCAGCATCCCAAGAGTTGATGACACTACAGGTTCTTGGATCTGCTTTGATAAAGAAAAGCAACTCAAAATGGGTTAACATGCTTACTTTAATCAGTCAAATATGTATCGTTTACCTAGTTCAGGGGAAAAAGGTCAGCACCCCGAACTTCAAAGTATACAGACAGAATTATCAAGACAAAAACAGATCAAGTAGATAGATTTCCAAACTGTCCGACCATTACATCCATACCAAACAACATCTGGGTTTCAAAGCCGGGGGGCTCTGGACAACGGCTTTCCAGAGTTTCATCTGATCAAATCACAGAACACTTCTCAAAGTGAGCCCCAAAACAAAGCCTCACATCAGGGCTTATATAGCCTTCTCCTGGCTCAGAGAATGTAACAACCTTTTGGACCCACTGGCCAATCAAAAAGTATCTACTGAAAAACAAGCCTCCTACCCCAGGCTCCAGGTTCACTTTAGCCTAGGGGCAGGGAAGATCTTTAAAATTTACATTCCCATTACACCATATCACATTATGAACTCATATTGAGCTTAAGGTTCACTAAGACCCCCAGATCCTTTTTACACAAACTATACTATCAAATTACACCACTTTCTGCCTCCATCTTGTATGTGTGAACACATAGGCAAATGATGATCATTTTCTATATTGTCTCTCAATCAAAAGAAATTCATGGCTAGTGGCAGAATTTAAGACACCAAAGAACCTAGAAATTGTCAGAAGGGTAGATGATTTGGGGTAGGGACCCTTCAAGTCACATGTATTCTACTTACCTATGAGTGGTCTGGTTTTGATTCAAATCAATTCCATAAAAGTTGTTGAGCATTTACCCTGTGCAAAGCATTGTGGTAAATATTGAGTTTATATCACAAATAAATAAAACAATCCACATTATTAAAGGGCAAACAGCCCAGTAACAGAATGAGTTACATCCTGGCTTTCAAGAATGACAGGTACACAAATAACTATATTTCAAAATAGCGTTTGATAAATGCATGAGGTTTAAAGAGAAATAGTGCTATGAAAGGAAGAGATAGCATCCGTCTGTGAAGATGAGGGAAGGCTTCATGGAAACAGTAGAAGAGTCGAAGTCTCATCAAAGACCTTTGATCTGGGTCTTGGGATGAGCTACTTAGGGAAATCTTCTGCCCACTCCTAGTTTGTCCTAATTAGCTTTTCTGACTCCATTATTAATGAATCTACCTACACCCTTCTTTAGGAGTCAGTAGAATACAGAAGATAGGGCCCTATTCTGGGACCTAAGAGGCCAGGGTTCTCTGTTCAGATTTGTCACTAACTGATTATGTGATCGAATCTGGCCTCAGACACTTATTAGCTGTGTGACCTTAGGCAAGTCACTTCACCCTGTTTACCTCAGTTTCCTCATCTGTAAAATGAACTGGAGAGGGAAATGGCAAACCATTCCAGTATCTTTGCCAAGAAAATACCGCATGGCATCACAAAAAATTAGACATGACTGAAATGACTGAACAACCAAAAACTATGTGATCTTGGAAAAGTCACACCTCTCTGGGTCTCCTTTTCTTCATTTCTAAAATAAGGGAGTAAAACTAGATGATTTCTAAAGTCCTTTCTTGCACAGTGATCTAATTTCTAGAGAGCAAATACTTATATTAACCCCCTAGTATTTTTTAAAGGGTCCATCTGAAATATTCTCATTATGCTTATGACCTACATGGACGGAGTTGGGTGGATGCCAAACCTTTTCCTTCTTCTCCCCTACCCCAACTCTTGACTTTCTCATTCAAGATTAAAACCAAGTAGAGAATTATAAATGGGAGGGAGATAAAAAGGAAACAGTGTAACAACAACAATAATAACAGCAGCAGCAGCAACAAGAAGAAGAAGAATCTATTTAACCAAGTGTTTGGAAACATGGAAAAAGGAATGTCTTTTTTTCTGGCTTAATAATGAGCATCCTTGGGACAGCTAGGTGGTGCAGTGAATAAAGCACTGGCCCTGGAGTCAGGAGGATCTGAGTTCAAATATGGCCTTAGATACTTAACACTTACTAGCTGTGTGACCTTGGGCAAGTCACAACCCCAATTGTCCCTCCAAAAAGCAAATAACAATAACAATAATAAACATCCTATGCTCTCAGACACTGAAGAACTGGAAGCAGAATTCTGCCTGACATCACTTCAGTGGATAGACCAGGAAAGCTGCCTGGTATGGTGGAAAGAAAACAGATTTGGAGTTAGAAAATTTAGATTCAGATTTTCCATCTCTGTGACCTTGGGCACAATCCAGCTAACTTCTTTGGACCCCTGTTTACTCCCTTGTGAGAGGAGGCGCTTGGACCACATACTCATTAACTTCTCTTTCAGATCTGGAGCCTATAATTGACTAGTAAGTTCAGCCCTATTCAGTGCCTGCTACCCCAGAGGCAGCACTTTTCTTTCTCTAGCTCAGCAGTGAAAGTATAGGAGAATCTATAATGTCTGAGAAAAAAACAATCCAGAGCCTAAACATGGCAGACAGGTACGTGTAATCAATCAATCAATAAACATTTATTAAGCACCTATTATGTGCCAAGCACTGTGCTAAGCACACACATATATGATAAAATATATACATATATACACGTATGTGCTTATAGATGCATTCATGTGTGCATTCAATATAGATTTATACAAACATCCAATATATGTGTGCATATATATATATATATATATATATATATTTGGCATTCTTATAGTATCTTCAAGTTAGAATTGGAACAGCCTCTAGAAATCATTTAGTCCAGCTTCTCCATTTTACAGATGAGGAACCTGAGGTCCAAGAAGGCTAAATAGTTAGGACAGCAGGGTCAGGATTTGGTCCCAGCTCATCTAACTCCAAATTCAACACAATTTCCACTGGTACCAAGTTGCTTCTCTCCCCCTACACATCCCCAAATTTTGAGAGCAGCTTTTCAGAGGCTGTCCTTTAAAAAAAAAATACAGAAAGCCAAAGGCATTTTCACTTGGGGAAAGATTATTAAATTTCAAAATTGCTCTACATGCTAGACAAGATTGAAATCTCTGTGCTGCGCTTGGGTGAGCTAGAGACCTGTTTTGCAAACAGGAAGCTATGGCAGCATCTCATTCGCTGTGCACTGGGTGACTGAAATGGAGGAGCGTATTTAAAACTACATTAAGGGGCTGAAAACAAGGTAATTACAGTATTTGTTATACTAGAAAGAGCTTTTCACATGCGTGGAAATTACGAGCATTGTGATTATGATTATGAAAATTATGAGGGAAATCAAATATTTCCACCCCCCTTTATGTTGCACATTAGAGGCCAAAGCTTAATAAAGAACGAACGAGATGCCTTTTGGGGTCTTTGTTTAGGAAGTAGACACGTAAAGTTATTAAACACTTTAATAATGTGGAGAGTTGTGATTTCAGCTTCGGTTTGGTGAGACATCGATCAAATTGCTGCAGAAGGACGCCGTTCCCTGGGAGAGAAGGCCAAGAAGGGAAATGAAAAGGGGGGGGCGGGGATTGGATGGAGTCAGTGCTGCATATTATAAACCAGCTCTAAGGATTCATTGCACCAGGCCAAGCTAGGGTTTCTTTCTCTTTTGAATACCTTATTTAAGCTCTCTGTGTCTGTCTGTCTGTCTCTTCCCCCCCACCCCCGAATTAACCACGGCCTAACAGGGACGAGGATGGGGATGGGGATATGGAAGACAATATGAATGAGCAATGTCTGAACTGCAAAAGATGTTATAAGAAATGCCATTCTGTAACTATCTGATATGTGGAGAAATTAGTCAGATCATCAAAATGTTGCCAAGTAACATGGTCTGATGGGAAGATATCTGTACTGAATGACAGAATACCTGGATTCCCTCATGCATTCAATAGGCATTTACTAACTACCTACTATGTGACAGGCGGGATGATGGAACACAGGTAGTGGAGCAGCAGCTAGAGGATCAGGGCTGGGCTTAGAGTCAGTAAGACCCAAGATAAAATCCAGCCTCAGAAATTTCTTTACTGTGTGACCTTGGACAAGTCACTTAACCTCTATTTGCCACTGGAAAAGGGAATGGTAAACCACTCCAATATTTTTGCCAAGAATACTTCATAGATAGAGGACCATGGGATCACCATGACTGAAAAGACTGAACGACAGCATGTGTCAGGGACTTTGCTTGATACTGGGTATAAAAAGACAAAGACTATTGGGCCTCAGGTGTCTGGATGAAGGAGGAATACCACAACATACACACAGATAAGTCAAGAGGCAATGAAATATAATGGAATGATCATTGGACTTGTAGTCAGGTAGCCTTGGTTCAAATCCCATTCTGACATTTATTGGGTCTACAACCCTTGGCGTAATCTCTGAGACTCAGTTACTCATATATGTATGTGCATGTGTATAAGTATATATGTATGTAGACATACACACATATATGTATAGACACACACATACATGCTGGGGAAAATAGTAGTACTCCCCCTCTGAGGATTGTGTGGATTAAATAATATATACATAGTGCTTCACAAACCTTAAAGGGCTCCATAAATGGTGTCTATTAATTTATTTATAAGTAAATACAAGATATAGTGAAGTATAGGAGGGACTGGCATGCTATGGTTCATGGTCCATCTTCCAAGAAGAATTAGACACAACTCAATGACTGAACTACAACAATAAAATACAAAGTATATTATTCAAAATAATGCTGAGTAATTTGAAGAAGATGTCAACAACCTAAGGTATATGTAGAAAGTGACATCCAAACAGTGTCTTAAAGGAAGTGAAGGATTCCAAGAGGCAGAGATGAGGAAACAGCAAATTTCAGACACAGGCAATCACCTGTGCAAAGACATGTGGGAGTGGGGGAGTAGGGGTGGCACAAACTGTCATTTGAAGAAATCAAGAAGACTAAAACAGAGAACTCTCTTTCTTAGAATTACATGAAATAATACTGCACAGGTATTGAAAATTGAATTGAGAGCTGGATTATGGATAGTCTTAAATCCAACAATCTCTTAACTGCTAAAATTCAATTAGGATTTTCTCACCCCTCATATTCTTTGATCTCTCAGCAGCATTTGGCACTATTTGCCTCCTCCTCCTCCTCTTCTTCCTTCTCCTCCTTTCTCTTTTTCTTCCTTCTCCTCCTTTTCCTCTCCCTCCTCTCCTTTTTCCTCCTCCTTTTCTTTCTCCTCTTTCTCTTCTTCTTCCTCTTCTTCCTCCTTCTCTTCCTCTTCTGTTCTTTTTCCTTCTCCTCATCCTCCTTTTCCTCCTCCTTGTTCTCTTCCTTCTCCTCTTCTTTCTCCTCCTCCTCCTCCTCTTTCTCCTCCTCTTCCTCTTCCTCCTCCTCCTCCACTTTTTCCTCTTCCTCTTTCTCATCCTCCTCATTCTCCTCTTCCTCCTCCCCCTGGATAATCTGCCTTCCTCTGTCTTATGTGGCACTGCTCTTCTGGTTCTCATCTTACCTATATTCCCAATCCTCTGCAGTTTTCTTTGCTGATTCATCATCTATTTGCCATGCCCTTAGTAAGAGTGTCCTTCAGCATTCTCCTGTGGGCACTTCTCTCTATATATACTCTCCTCAGAGATTTCATCACTTTCCAAGCTCTCTATGCAGATAGATGAATCTCAAATCTGTGCATTCATTTCTAATCTCTCCAATGAACTGCAGCCTCCATTCATACATTCATGAAGCACCTACAATGTGCTAGGTCCACCAAAACAAAAATAGACCCTGCCCTCAAGAAGCTTACATTTTACTGTGGAGAAAAAAAAAGCAGACCTGAATAAGTGACTACTTAATATATGCAAAGAAGATATAAAAGGAATATGAAGGCAAGGCCCCTTAAAGATTGATGTGGGGAGAGGAGTAAGGAGAGTGGATCAGGAAAGGCTTGGTATAAGAGATGGCATTTTAGCAGAGCTTTGAAGGAGGCTAAGAATTCTAAATTTACTTCATACCTTCCTTCCATTGCTCCAAGATCTATTCTGTGGGACCAACCAGAGTAAGTCTAATCCCCCTTCCCATCTTACAGCCCCATACTTGAAGACGGCTATTTTGCCTCTGAATTTTGTATTAAACATTTCTCTTTTCTAGTTAGCCCTCTCATAAAACTCAGACCCCTCATAGAAGGAAGACAAAGGGAAACTCAATTGGGTGAGTAAATGCTATCAGATCTCTTTTCACCTTAACGAGTGACTAAGTGTGAGGAAGAAAGGAATCCTTGGGTACCCTTGAGTCATATCTCTCCTTGTTCTGAGTTCTCAAGGCTCTAAAAGTTCCAGTCAATAACCCATTATCAAAGTTTCATCCCCTGCTCAAATACCCACCCAATAGTCCCTGGCAAAGGAATGAGATGTCTAGGTGATTTCCCAATAGGTCCATAACCATAAGAGGGCATTGAAGGATAATGCCTGATTCCCAGAATGCCCAAACCCCACCTGGAAGCCCCCTTTATCTAGGCACCCTGCAACTTCCATGTTTCTGTGTCCCATCATTATTTCCAGATCACCCATTAGCATAAAATACATGCAATCCAACCTTGACTCTCATATACCAGCTAGAAGGGAGAAAACCTGGTGGAAACTTGCGGGACTTCCCTTTAAGCAGAAAGCAGTAGGGGAATTTATTATCTCAGTCACTGTGGTAACTGCTGACACAATGTTTTCACAGAACCGACTTGGAAGGGACCTTAGAAGTCACCTAATTTTAATTGTGTCCTTTAGAGTTCTGCTAAACCTCTCCACTAGCCCATTAGTCTAGAGGGGGGAGCCTGATGGTTTCTAACCCTTGATCCCAGAATTCCAGAAATTCTGACAGCGTGTTAGAATTACAGCCTGACAGTATCTCATGAAGGCTTCCCAGAGGTAGAAAAACTTTCACCATCCAAGACATGTAGGAGAACAAAAGAACCCCTGGAGACCAGCTGTCTTGGGAACAAGAATGCCAGGGTCAGTTCTCAGAACAGAGTTGTAGGACTGAGATGTTAGAAAAATGCTGAGGAGTGACAAGAGCACGGAATTTAAATTCAGACAACCTGGCTTTTCATCACTTCTCTACTACAAATTCTCCTGGGTGACCTTGGACAAGTCACTTCCTCTCTTTGTTTCCTCATTTTTAAAATAAGAGGGTCGGGCTAGACAACTGTAAGATTCCTTCTGGTTCTAAATCTATGATGTCTAAATTCCCTTATGGCTTGAAATCTTATGGGTCTTTCTGTCTGGTCTAAGATATAAACATAGAACTTATAGGAATGGACCATAGATATAAAGCTAAAAAGGTTCTCAGAGGTCATCTACTTTAACCTTTCTCTGAACCTGTCCCCATTTTAAAGATAAAGAAACTGAGCCCCAGAGAAATTAACCAACTTTGCCTAAGAGGTAGTAATAGAGTTGGGATTTGAACCTTGTTCCCTGATTCTAATTTCATGGCTATTTCCACTGTGCCACACTGACTGACTTTCACAAGAGCCTTGGGAAGTCAGCAGACCCTGACTTCACATTTTTGCTAAGAGTAGTAGACTCTGGTCAACCATCCTACCTAGGATATAAAAGCAGGAGGTTTGTGGGGAAGGCTATGTTAAATGGAAAGTGTTAAAGACTTGACAGCTTTGAGGCTTCCAAACCCAACTTGGTCTCTACATTTGAGTGACCTTTGGAGGAATCCAGCTTCCCAGATTGAAAATGAGAGGCTATTTTTAACTTCCTGTAATTTGTATCTATATTTAAACTCAAAGGACTACTGGGAGTACTTTCCTAAACCACAAGTATATTACGAGGCATTGATCTTCAGAGATCACTGACCTCAGGCTGTTTTGTGAGGATGCTGAGAAGGTAAACCTCCCATCCTTGAAGACTTTGCAGTCTGACAGCATATTCTGGGACAAGGAGCACCACACTAAGAAACCACAGACCTGGGCTCTAGTCAAGACTCATCTGTTTGCTTCCCTGTATGACTCTGGACAAGCTACTTCTCTTAAATAGGACAGTATCCTCATCTATAAAATGAGGTCTGGATGGTCTCTTACAGTCCAGCTCTGACATGCTATGATTCAATCAGGCACACAGCTAGTGAGGCAAATGGTCAACATGTCTGTTTCAAGAAATCAACTGAAAATGTGAATGTAAAGGTTTTAAAGTAAGTTTTATTAACTTTAAAGTATATATTTAGACTATATCAAGTTTTATGGATGTGAAAAATTTGAGATACATTTATATATAGAGGTATATTTTCAACTTTAGCCATTAACCATTAATTAACACTGATTAACCATTCATTAAGCACCTACTACATGCCCCACACTGTACTAAGCACTGAGGCATTGTACACTAGTTTTAAAAGAGGGGGTGCTTTGACACACCAAAGTAGCCATCACAAACTCAATGCTCTAAAATTTAGCATTTTATTTCTAATAACAATTCATATTTTCTAGATCTTAAGCAACATGTACCTCCATAACATTTCCTATATCTGTCCTTTTCTCTCTTTAGAGTGGACTGGGTTTGAAGTTTTGGAAAGAAGAGAAAGAAAGAAA
>NW_027186296.1:33049914-33066376 GCF_028583685.1 Petaurus breviceps papuanus | reverse complement strand
GAAAGAAAGAAAGAAAGAAAGAAAGAAAGGAAAAGAAAGAAAGAAAGAAAGAAAGAAAGAAAGAAAGAAAGAAAGAAAGAAAGAAAGAAAGAAAGAAAGAAAGAAAAAGAAAGAGAGAGAGAGAGGGAGGGAGGGAGAGAGGAAGGGAGGGAGGGAGAGAGGAAGGAAGGGAGGGAGGGAGACAGGGAGGGAGAGAGGAAGGAAGGAAGGGAGGGAGGAAGGAAGGAAGGGAGGGAGGAATCTAGCCAGTAAACCCCATATTAAGTGGGCAGTTTCTGGTCATCAAAATTTACCTTCCTTTGGAGAGGAAAAGGAGAGGAAGGAGAGGGAGAGGCAGAGGACAAGCTGAGTTACCCAGCTAGCTAAGTTCCTATTCAGGCAGCTCAGTCTACTCAGGGGTTGTGCTTGTCATACATTTTCAAAGAGGACCATGGCATCAGGGAGATGATGACATGACTTGCAGTTGACTTTGATTTGAGTGAGGGAGGGCTGTACTCACACAGCAATTAATTGATCAACAAACATTCATTAAAGACCTACTATCTCAATCAACAAACATTAGTGAAAGACCTACTATGACAGAGTAGCACTCTGCTAGGTGTTGGACATACAAGGATAAAACGAAACAGTTTTAGTTCAGGCCTCTTACGATCTCTCACCTGGTCTAAGCTGCTTAATTGACCTCTCTACTTCAAATCTCTCCCTAGAGCTCTTAAAGTGATTTTCTAAAGGCACAGTCTGATCATGTCTCTCTCCTACTCAATAAATTCCAGTAGCTTCTTATTACCTTTAGGATTAACTATAAATTCCTCTGTTTGGTATATAAAACTCTTCACAATCTGGTCTCAGCCTGCTTTTCCAGCTTCATTACATATTACTTCCTTTAAATATACTATGGTTCAACTAAACTGGCTTTCTTACTAATCCTCATACACAACAGACCATTTTCTGCCCCTCTCCCCCCCACCCCCCATGCCTGGACTGTACTTGCTCCTCACCTCCAGGGTTTAGACTCTCTAGTTCCTTTCCTGACTCAACTTCAGTGCTCCCTTTTGCAGAAAGCCTTTCCTGCTCCCCCATTGCTAGTGCTTCCCCCATCCCAAATCACCCTGTATCTACTTTGGATATCTCCATATTGTCTCCCTGGATGGATTATAAATTCCTCAAGTCCAAGGTGGGTTTTGTTTTTCTCTTTGTAGCTCTAGAACCTAGCAGAATCACTGGCACAGAATAATAAGGCTAGGGACTGGATTTGGGATTTTGTTGTGATAGAGAATTCCCAGGTGAGGAAACTCCCTTTACCAAGGCAGGTGGATATTTTCTCTGTAGCCAAGTGACTTGCTAAGGACAATGCTGCTATGATGTGTCAGAATTAGAACTAACCTGAAGTTTTACTGCCTCAAGAATGAGTTGCCATATCACCCCACAGTATTTAATTGATGCTTGTTGATTAATTAATATAAGTTTTGCTCAAGTACTAATCATTGACATTCATAAAGTTCTTAATATTTTGCCAAGATCACCCATGACCTCATCTAAGCTTCATAACCCACCTATGAAGTAAATATACAGGTGCCCCCGTTTTACAGATGAGAAAAACTAAGGCTTGGAGAGATCACATAGCTTTGTTTGTTGTTTGTCTTCTGTTCTCAAAGAGGATCATGACCTCAGGAAGGTGATGCCATGACTTGCAAGTGAATTGGATTTAAGTGAGGAAGGGCTGTGCAAAGTCACCAGATTCACTTTCTCCTCCAGAGCCATCTGGGTCCAATGGCAAGATATATATCAGGACGACTGGAAATGCCCCCTTCACACAGCTAGTAAATATCAGAGGTAGAATTTGAACCTAGCACCAAAAGCAACCCTATAAGGCAGGTACAATGACTGCCCTGTGCTATTGCTCAGGGAGGTTCTGAGAGACTCCTGAGGGGTATAAAACTCTTGGTTTCCATACTAAATGGCCCCAAATTGTCAATATTCCTTTGTTCCTAGTCCACTTTCTTATTGTAAATGCAGGAATGCATTATTCTACAAGGTTAAATATCCTCATTTCATAAAAGAGGAAACAAGAAGAAGCCATGCGATCTGCCTTTGGTAACACAATCAGGATTCAGACCACTATCCTCTGATTCCAAATCCAATGGTCTTTTTACAACATCATGCCACTTCCTCAAAGACCCTCAGAGTATCATTCAATGTCTTATTGACTCTTGCTTTGTACACAATTTGAATAAACTTGGATATCTTATTTCCAAGGCAAAAGCAGATTGGAGGCAGTAAATTAGGAGTGGAGAGCATCCCTAAAAGCCTATTGAATGACAGCAATAAGAAGAATAACAACACTCTATTCTCATTTATGTCTGTAAGATTCCCCTTATCTCGATGAGACCCTTCATAGGGTCATAGAAATTACCTTAGAGGTTCATCTAGTTCAACCACCTCATTTTACAAATAAGGAAATCGAGGCTGAGAAAAGCTAATTACTTTGCATAGAATCACAAAGCTAATAAATGTCAGAGGCAGGATTCGAATACAGGTCTTCCTCAACTCCAAGCACAACACTTTCTCTGCTATGCCACCTAGCTTTCATGAACAGTTCTCATATGAAGAGGGAAGAGGGGTCAGCCTGACAGAGCAATCAAAAAGAATCACAAGCAGTTTGAAGACATTAGAGCTAAGGGCAAATAACCTGACACACCTAAATAATTTCTTAGGCATCCCTGATTGTAGACATTTAAGATTCATAACCAGGAATTGGAATATAGTGGATCAAATATTAACTTGGATTTAGGAAGACCTGATTTGGAGGCCTGCCTGTGACATATTGTAACTTTATGACCCTGGGCAAGTCATTTAACCTTGTTTGCCTCAGTTTCTTCATCTGGAAAAATGATCTGGAGAAGTAAATGGCAAGCCATTCTAGTATCTTTGTCAAGAAAACCCCAAGTAGGGTCACAAAGAGTCAGACATGACTGAAATGACTCAACAACAACAAAATCCTTTGTTTACTAAGGCAGAGGTGTGTGCGTGTGTGTGTGTGTGTGTGTAAGTGCACATATGATACATTTCAAGTAGATTTCCATCCAAAATGGTTAATTTTTTTTTCTTAAAGTTTTAATCCTTAGAGTGAAAAGTGTCTGACACCTGGAGAATTCACTTGCATGGAACATCTTATTTCCTGATGATACTGGATAAATGAGGCATTGCTATCATGATAAATAGCCATCATTATTCATTCAGTCATTCGGATCTGTCATTGCTTAACAGGAAACAAGCACGGCTCTGCCAAAGCCCAGCACTGACAGTTACGTGCTTATTGGTCCCATCTCCGTATGAACAGCCGGATGATTGGTTCATCCCGTGGAGTTTTCAGGCCATTTGTGGTCATTATTCATGAACAGTAAATTCACCACTTATTGTTTGGAATAAAGCACTCTATTATCATCTGTGTCTACTGGATTCCTCTTATGTTTATGAGAACCTTTATAGGATCATAAAAATGACCTTAGAGGGCCACTCAGTTCAACTACCTCATTTTACAGATAAGGAAACTGAGTCTGAGAGAGACTAATTTCCTTGCATAGGGTCACAAAACTAACAAGTGTCTGAGGCAGAATTTGAACACAGGTCTTCTTGATCCCTCCAAACACTCTTTTTGCTCTGCTATCCAGGTAGTTCTCATGTAAGACAAAGAGAGGTAAGAAATAGAGAGTATTGCATTGGGGTGGGGGGAGGAAGGAGGTTCAAGCAATCTGGGTTCCAGTTCCAAATACTGAGGTGCTTCATTGGATAGAGTACCAGGCTTCCAGTCAGGAAGACTCATCTTCCTGAGTTCAAATCCAGCCTAAGATATTTACTAGCTGTGTGACCCTGGGCAAGTCACTTAAACCTGCTTACCTCAGTTTCCTCATCTGCAAAAATGAGCTGGAGAAGGATATAGCAAATCATTCCAGTAACTTTGCCAAGAAAACCCCAAAATGAGGTCACAACTGAACACCAACTATCTCGTTGTTTGACCTTGGGCAAGTCAAGTGACATCTCTGAGGCTTGAATTTATTTTCCTTCTCATAGTGCCTGACTTATTGTGAAGATTAAATGAGAGAAAGGTAAAAGTCTTTGAAAAGTATGGAAAGAGATATAATTATAAGGGATTATAATTATCAGGCAGCAGAAATCTCCTGGGCTTATATTACACAAATTGCAGAAGTCCTTAGAAAGCTGTAGGATAAAAAGTATTTCAGAGCTGTTGTGAGTATTGATAGAATGCTTGATACTCAATCCTTACCATCCCTGCAGCTTTCTGAACCAAAATGTGTCTCACCAGTTACCACTCCCTTTTTTTTTGTTTTGTGTGCGGTCTCTTGTTAGGATGCAGACTCCATGAAGACAGGAATTGTCTTTGCTTTTTTGCACCTGTATCCCCAGATCTTGGTACATAGTAGGGATTTACTGAATGTTATGATTTTCAGAAAACCTGAAGGCCTCAGTGAATCCCAAATTTGAATTTCATCCCTCTAAACTGATGCTTTGATTTGGTGAAAATGCAAATATTCATAAGAAGTAGAACATATTTTAAGCTGTTCTCAGTCACTGACACCTTCTGGTGAATGAAAATCTGAGAATAGGGTTTAGTGTGGGGCAGGGGTAAGTAACATGAGGCCAATGGGCTGCATGAGAGACGAGGGAAAAAGGGAAAGAGGGGTGGTACAAGGCAAAAGGTACCATTGAGTTATGGTGGGAGGGGGGACAATAAAGAATGCAGACTGGGGCAGCTTTGAAGCTGAAAACAAACTTCACAAACTTCCCCATCTTGCTAAGACTAGAATCTGACTGGAGGAGAAAGAAAAGTATGAATGTTTAGGAACTGAGCCTTCCAGGTCACTTGTGGCTGGAAGGCGGGGTCAGCTGCTCAGTTGAAGACAGTATTTGTCTCCATTTTCTTACTGCCACCCTGATGCCAAAGCCCAGCTTGAGAAGGAGGCCCCTGGCTCCCCACAGCACAGCCCCCCATCTGAAATCACCCATGCCAATTAAAAAAAGAAATCAGCAGCGCCTGTGATACTGTATGGGGCGTGTTGAATGGCAGTCCCAGCTCCTGTCTGCAATGTAAGGCAGTCATGTATAATACAACGAGGCTCCTGAAACACTTCAGAGCATCAACCATCTGGTCCTCCGTGATGTACTCCAGGCTTTGACTAATTTTTAATGCAGGTTTTTATGATGGATCTGTACATCACCGTTAGGTATCCTGGAGGAAGAAAGTGAGGCTGCTCTTTGAATTAAACTGACTGATGATGAATTTATCTCTTGCTTTAATTACTTTCTGTACATTAAAGGTGTAGTGGACCAGAGTAGGTAAAGGTTTTGTGGGCCTGATCCCTCCCCCTGTCTGCTTCCCCTACACTGGAGGCCCAAGAGTTTCCACTGTTCCCCTCTGATTGGGGACTCCAGAGGAGGGGTGCCAGGGGAGCCAGACTTCAGAGTTTGGGAGAGTCTCCTCATATCTCTGGCAAATGAGCAGGTTTCCTGAGGTTAATTAGCTCTGGTTATTCCCGTCCCTGGAAATCTTGCCCAGCCCATATGGCTGGGCTTGGAGAGGATGGAAGGAGGAGCTTTTGTTCTTGCCCGTTTAAGCCAGAGCTGACATTTCAAAATGACTGCAAAGCAAAAGAAGACTTTGATATTTTTTTCTCAGCCCCCAAATGGCTGTGTTCCCCTTGCAGTGGCACCAGCAACAACATTGCCTCCCTCTCAAAAACAAAGATAAAAACAAAAACCCTGACCCTAAGTACAAGCAGACTTGGTGGTTACGAGTGTGAGAGAATTTCAGCTGTGTCAAGAAGCCACCTGTACCTACTTGCCCCCAAAATATTTCATTCAAAGTCCTCCTGTTACATTGTGGAAAAGCCAGGCCTTTGACTTCTATTCCCTGGACGCCAGGGCACCAGACTTAATTTGACCATTTTACAGGGGCTGGCCTACTGTTCCTTATAGAGCCATAGATTTAGACCAAGATAGGACCTTAGGAGTCTTCTAGACCATCTGGTTCATTTTACAGCTGAGGAAACTGAGGCCAAGAGAGGTAAAGTAACTCATCCAAGAGCTTACATGTAGTAAGTAAAAGAGCCAAGATTCAAACTCAGGTCCTCATCATCCTTTCTGCAAAAGAATATTGACCTGATACTTGTCAACATAATCCAGGAGGGAAAAATCAGAATACACCCAGAAGCATGAGGGATGAAAAGGTGAAAAAGGAATAACAATTTAAAGCTTAGAATATGAGTGGAGAATGTCTTTTCTATGAAATATTTTAAATTTGCAGTTAGTCAACAACAAGCATTTTTTTTTGCTTTTTTTTTGGAGGGGGGAAGGCAGGGCAATTGGGGTCAAGTGACTTACCCAGGGTCACTTGACTAGTGTTACGTGTCTGAGGCCAGATTTGAACTCAGGTCTTCCTGACTCCAGGGCTGGTGCTCTATTCACTATGTTACCTAACTACCCCAACAATGAGCATTTCTGAAACCTTTATTATGAGCCAGGCACCATGCTAAGTGATAGAGGTACAAAAAAAGGAAAACATGCAATCCTTACCCTCAAGAAATCTACCTTCTAATGAGGGAACAATACATAAACACCTGAACATGCAAGATATATGCAGCATAAATAAAAAGTAATCTCAGAGAAACGGTACCAGCACTAGCAGTGGACTGGAAAAGGCCTCCTACAAGGGTGGGATTGGGATTGAATCTTATAAGAGCCCATGAGAGTCAGGACACAAAGGTGAGGATGGAACACATTGCAAGCAAAGTGAAAAGACATGGCGACTGGAGATGGAGTGTTGTTTGCTAAGAAGGCCATAGTAGAGTGTGTAGAGGGGAGCCAGATAGGCTTCAAAAGCTAAACAGAGGGTTTTATATTGGATCCTAGAGGTAATAGGGAATCACTGGAGTTTATTGAGGAAGGGAAGAGTGACATGAACTGCAATTTAGGAAAACTACTTTGCAGTTTAGTGAAGGGTGGATTAGAATGGGGAGAGACTTGAGGCAGGGAAACCAATTAGAAGGCTGTAGTGATAATACAAACAGTCAGATGGCTCAGGGGACAGAGCACTGGGCCTGGGGTCAGGGAAACCTGAGTTCAAATCTGACCTCAGATGCTTAGTAGGTGTGTGACCTTGCCTTAATTCACTGGAGAGGGAAATGGCAAACCACTCTAGTGTCCTTGCCAAGAAAATCCCACGGACAGTATGGTCCATGGGGTTGCAAAAAGTTGGACACAGCTGAACAACAACAAAGCAATAATACGAGCACAAGATGAGAGGGCCTCCACTACGGTGGAAGCTATGTGATTTTCTCCCCCATTCCCTCGTGGGACATACAGGAGAAACATTGCGAAGACAGAAACAACAATTCTTGGCAACAGATTAGATACGAAGTGAGTGTAAATGGGCAGCCAAGGATAACACCAAGGTTGTGAACCTGGATGACGTGGTATTGCCCTTGAAAGACATAGGGATGGAAGGAAGAGAAGAGGATTTGGGAAAAAAGATGAGTTCAGTTTGGGGCATGTTGAATTTGAGATATCTAAAGAACATCTAGCTGGAAAGGTCCAAGAGGAATCTGGTGATGAGTCTAGAGAGCTCAGGAGAGAAGTTAGGGCTAGAGAGAAAGCTCTGGGAATTATCTACAGAGAGATGATAATGGAACCCATGGGAACTGCTGAGATCACCACCTACTGAGACAATATAAAAGGAAAAGAGAAGGCCCAGCATAAACCCTTGGGGGGACACTCACAGTTTGTAGCTGTGACCTGAGTGTAGGCTCAGCAAGGAAGATAGCTAGCTATCAGGTAGGTAGGAGAAAAATGAGGAGAAAATTACACATTTCAGCACTGAAAATATTTCCAGTATGACATGAAGATACAAATTTCAACTCAATTGAACAAGGCTTTAGGGGATTTGGGGGCTGGAAGGGATCATAGTAATCATCAACTCTTTCCCAAAGTGACCCATTTAGAAAATAAGCCCTCTGATTCAAAATCCACTGATCTTTTCACTCTAATGTGCTGCCTGTTCTGGGCTAAAACAAAGTTGTACTAGGTATTGCATAGATACAAAGATGGTTCAGAATGCAAGTTCTAAAGAGTTTACAGTCTGTTAAGTGAAAAAAAAAAAAAGATTAAGGCCCATGGGACAATTTACCAATGGTCTAAGATCATATATAACAGTGAGAAATTATCAGCAGTTGATGAATCTTTATGGAGGACCCAGAGGGGCTGACTGGAAGCAGAAGGGATTGGAGAAGGTGGCAGGGGGTGGGGACCATTTTTGAGCCTAGCTGGAGCAGTGATTTCTCATAGGAGTGGAGCGGGGAGGTAGGGTTAAGTCTAGCTTGTTATCTAGGGACAGGAGTAACACAGAAGCACCCAGCAATCAGACCAGCCCTAAATTTCAGCAGCAAGCTTCCTTGATTTCTGATCAGAAAAGGGAAATGAAAATGCTGCAAAGCACAGTCATACCCCAGTGGCCTGTTATCTCTTCAAGTGAAGGCTCAGGGCTGTGACAGGGAGGAAAAGGGCACAGGGATGTCACTGGTGTGAGATAAAGGAATTAATAATGCCTAGTGACTCAGCCATGCCTCCCACATTGGAATGGGTCTGGCATGCCTGGGGTGGTATTTTAAGGATGTTGTTTGGACTTAGCCTTTTACTGTGAAAGACAGAAAGTCACTGGAGTCGAGTTTGTGAAGGGTTTCCTGTTAACTAACGACCACAAGGTTACCCTTTCATGCATTAATGACTTAGCTGGAAAAGTTTCTGTAACTCCAGAATCTTCCCTTTAGAAGCAGATCCCTCTGGGGATTCTTCCTGAGCTATAGAGCCACTTTTAGAAGGTACATCAGCTCTTGGTGCACTGAATACCTAAGTTCCTATTCTGCCTTAGACACTTACTTCGCATGAATTTGGGAAAGTCACTTAACCGCTCCATACCTCAGTTTCCCCATCTGTAGAATGGGGATAATAACAGCATCTACCTCACAGGTTTGTTGTGAGAATCAAATAAGTTAACATACCTAAAGTACTCTGCAAAGCTTAAAGTGACATATAAATGCTAGTTGTCGCTAAATCATGGGATCATAAAACTAGTACAAAAAGGAATTTTAGTTGTCATTGAATGCAATCCCTTCACTTGATGACTGAGGAAACTGAAGCCCAAGCAAATAAAGTGACTTGCCTAAGGTCACACAATCTATCTGATTCTTAATAGTCTCCTAAATCAAATTAGGGGGATGTAGTCAATGGCTGCTAAAGTCCCTTACAGAATTAGATCTATGGTCATTCTAATACTATGGTCTCATGCACATGGGCCTTTTCTCCATAGGGAAGGTTCGTGGTAGGCAAGAAAGAACAAGTAAATGGAACATTTTACTCAAAGAAATCATGGGCATCAATATAACTATTTTTAAAAAGAAATTTAGGAACTCCACATTTGATGATAAAGAAGGAGAAAACTGCTTGAGAGGCACTTTGGTGAAAAATCAATAGGCCTCCGCCCATCCCACTCCCCAGAATCAATTAAACCTCAATATTCACTTAGTCGCCTTCATGAGCTTTTATTTTTTGCCAGAATTGAGATAATTTCCACATATGTTGGTATGTTTCTCCCCCTCTCTGTTTCTCTCTCCGTCTGTCTGTCTGTCTCTCTCTGTCTCTCCCCCCCCCCCACTTCTCTCTTTTCTGTCTGTCTCTGTCTGTCTCTCCCTCTCCTGTTTGGCTTTCATCACATGGATAAATAAACGAATGAGCAGATACTGTGGAGGCAGTAGAGCTATAGAACCAAAGAATTTTCCAACTAGACAGAGTCCTTAGGATTCATCTAACCCCTGTGCATTACCCATGGTCACAAAGCTAGTAGAGGAAGAAGGAGAACTTAGGTCTCCTGATTCCTCATCTGCTGTTATTTGTATTACACTCTACTGCTTGTTGTGCCTTTAGATTCCCTGGAAGGGGACCTGTGGCCTCCCTCTAGCTGGGGTGGGCCTGAGGCAGGGGGTTCCCAAAGGTGCTTTCCTCTGCCTTCTCTTGGTAACCTCATGGGCTCCCATGGGTTTCACCATCATCATCTCTATGACCCATGGATGTAAAAATCTGGCCCTAGTTTCCCCTTTGAGTTTCATGTGCCCTATCATAAATTGCGTATTGGTCATTTCAAACTGTCTATCCAATCTAAAATTAAATCTGTGGTCCTATGAACCAAAGATAACTTTTCAGAAATAGGGCCATTGCACTAAGCAAGTTATACCAGTATTGAATTCCAAACCCAAACTGATTTAACTATTTTTGTCTAGACTGCACTTGAGCATCTTACACAGCTATCAAATACCTCTCCTTTCCTATTTATGGACTTCAACAGCTGCCATATTTGCATACCATGCTCCTTAATAGAAACACAACTCTGATTTCCAAAGTTTCTTTGGGGAATTCCTCACAAGTAGCCATGTTTATTTATGAAGAGTGTGTGTGTGTGTGTGTGTATGTGTGTGTGTGTGTGTGTGTGTTTGTGTGAATAGTGGCATTGGCTGCAATGTAACCTTCAGGGCACCAAGGGAAGTTGAGGACCTGGGAGCAGAAAGAAGATCTGAGTTCTCCACCCTTACCATGGTACTCCCCCAGACCTACCCTTTCTAACACCTCCCACTGCATCCCTTTTCATCCTGTCAAAAGCCAAGTCAACAGGCATTTATTAATTGCCTACTATGTACCAGGCACTATGCCAAGCACTAGTTGAAACTTACGTCCCCTGTGTCCCATTAACTCAAGTCCCCCCTCTGTTCTAGAAAGTTGATGCTAACAAGTGTGTGCTAATATAATAATGGGTGCCAAAGAGGCACTGACAAGTCAAGGGAACATTGAATTCAAACTCAACCTCAGACATATACTAACTATGTGATCCAAGATAAGTTGTTTAACCTTTCTGGGCCTTAGTTCCTCATCTGTGTATTTTATAGAGTTGGATTTGATGACCACCGACATTTCTTCAAGTTCTAAATCTATGGTCCAGTATTCTCTTGTGTGTTACAGAAGATTTGAGATTTGTTGGAAAGTTCTGAATCACTTACCATCACTTATGAACTGTGCTACTTTGGCCAACTCACTTTATGAATTGTCAAAGGAACACAATAATCATACCTCCCTGCTTCCTGGTTGTTATGAGGTTCAAATGAAGTAATATATATTAATAGAATGAATATTAGTAATATTCATTCTATCAATATATTATATAAAAATTAATATATATTAATGTGCCTTATAAACATAGAAAAGACACCGGTTCTAGAATATTAAACTTTTGGGGTCTCCTAGAATATCTGAATCTTTGTATTTATCCCTGATGCTTACTATGTGTATGACCTTGGACAAGTCACTTAACCTCCCCGGGTGTCTGTAAAATGAAAAGGTAGGATTAGATGAATTCTAAGATCCCTTCCAGCTCTATCTCTATGGTCTTAACAATGTATAAAGTCTTAGACAAAGTAGTCTTATTCACTGGTGTCAAGTTCAAATAGAAATGGGGCCCACTAATCTATATGCAGAGATTCTTGCAGGCTGATTATTGACTTTGTTTTGAAATGTGATACTCTCTATGTTTTATTATATTTTCACTTATTTTGTTGAATATTTTCCAATTACATTTTAATCTGGTTCTGGCCAGACTTAGGAATATTGTGGCTTGCATGTGGCTGTGGGTCCCATGTGTGACACATTTTTAATGTCAACCCTCTGAGACAATATTTTCATCTTAAAACCATGATTACTCCCAAATGAGTAGCTCTCATGATTTGGATTTTAAACAGTAAGACAAGCCTATAGGGAGGTATTCAGGCGAAGGAAATGTTTTAGTGCTTCTTATATTGTACCTTTCCATTCCAACTGCTTGTTTATTCCATGCATGTGGCCATTTCTCTGGTAGCCTGAGTTCTCTTTCTCATTTCCCCATCCTATATCCAACTGGACAAGGAACTACCTACCTACATGGGAGGGATACTGGGATTTCTGTGAATCCTATCACATGACCTTACAAGGGACCCTAGAAATAATTTAATTCAATCTCCTTGTTATATAAATAAGGTCTACTGGCCTTGAGAAATATAATGGAATCAGGTAATAAAGAGAAGAGGTGGGATTTGAACCCAGGTTTTCTGACTCCAAAGCCCATGTCCTTTCTACTACATCACTACTTTAGTGCCTCAATAAGAACTACACGTAGGGAGCCAGGTGAGTTCTTTGCTACAGTGTGTAATACCTGGGTATAAGCAAGAAATTATTGCCCAAGAGAAGTGAGGACCAGGGACCCAAATAAGAAAGAGGCATCCCATAGATACTGTAGTTCTAACCAAAGTGAGACAACCAGTCAGGTACCATAGATGGGTATAGAAGGTCCATAGTCAGCCCAGGAAATCAAAGAGCCAACAAAGATAACATTAGCATGTAGGGTTGGTAAGCTCTAATCCCAGGGTAGAGATTTCTTACTTTCTGCCCAGATTTCTATTTCCTGTGGGTTGTATGTGTGGGAAGTGAGGGGGCAAAGGAATCTAAGAGAGCAGAGGCTGGAGTCAAAGATATTGATTATAACAGCAAATCAAAGGCCTGCAGGTGAATCCTGCCCAACTCCAGACAGACTTGGATATTATAGAATTTAACTAAATGATAATAATAATAATAGTAGTAGTAGTAGCTTTTCCAGCAGAGCTTGACTTATCTGAGAAGATGCAAATAAGGCAGAGGGTAGCCCATAACTGTGAGAATTTCAGAGGAAGGAAAGAAGCTAATTAAGACAGATTTTTCTTTTCTTTTAAAGCTGGTTTCTATACTGGAGTTCTCCTTTGACCAGGAAACTGAATTTTAGCTATGACATTCCTGGGAGTTTTTATTTTGAGCTTTCCCGATGCATTTTTCTTATTTTTACGTTAGCAATAGATATGGGAAGTTTCAATTCATGGTTTCCTGAAATATGGGATGCAGGCTTTTCTTTTTCCTAATCACAATTTTCAAGAAGTCTGATGAGTCTTAGTTGATCTCTCCCTGACTTGTCTTAGCCTAGGTCAGTTGTTCTGTAGAATATCACCTTATGTTTTCTTGTTTTTTTTTCTTTTTCAGTCTAGATTTTGTTTTTAATATTTCCCGTTTCCTGGAGTCATTGGTTTCTGTTTGATTTTTTTTAAGCTATTGGTTCTTCTTCCCATTCTTTCCTCCATAGCACTAACTTCATTTAATGCTACTTTTTATATCTCTGTTTTCATTCCTTTCAGGTACTCTTGTAGTTCAAGTACTCTTATAGTCTTTTTAGATAAGCCATTCGTTCTCAGAAGCTTTCTTTTGGCTTTTATTTATTTATTTTTTTGGTGCTACTATCTTCTTCTAGGTTTATTTCTTGGGCTTCTCTCAATTCATAATATTTCTTTATTGTGTTTGGTGTTTTCTTACATCTCCAACCCCAATCTCCAGAGGGGTGCTTTGTATTTCATCATACTCTGATACTTTAAGTTTGAATGAAATAGGCTGCTCTTTCATGCTTATGGACGTGGCGGCAAAGATGAGTCTCTGTTCTCTGTATGGATTCCTGTTTTCGCTCCATCTCTTAATGACCTGACTTAGATTTTACCCTCTAATCTCTCTGTCTCTGTCTGTCTCTCTTTGTCGCTCTCTCTCTCTGTCTCTCTCTCCCCAGAGTCCCTAACTCTATCCTACTGTGACTCTGAAAGGCCCTAACAAGATGGCATTGATTTTTCTGATAGCAGACCTTCAGAGGGACCACAAGTGCTGACCTAACCCCTCTTCTGATGTGGTTCCTGCTGTTGACTACAGTTTACAGCTGGTCAGGAGCTGGTCTGGCCTTATTCTTGCTATGGCACTGGGGCTGGCTGCCTGAGCTCTGTCCCAGCCCTGTCTCCTGCCATGGTTTAGGATTACTGTGTCTTCTTCCGACCCTGATTTGTTTCTCTCAGATCCCTTTCAAGTTGGTGACAGTTTTCTTACATTCTGGCCTGGATGAAGGAACTTACAGCTCCTTCTCTTTTGTTTTGGGGTTTGTTTGTTTTCTTTTTTTGGAGGGCAATTGGGTTTAAGTAACTTGCCCAAGGTCACATGGATAGGTTTTGTTTGTTTGTTTGTGTGTGTGTGTGTGTGTGTGTGTGTGTTAAGTGTCTGAGGCCAATCGGAAATCAGGTCCTCCTGACTCCGGGGCCAGCACTCTACTCACTACGCCACCTAGCCGCCCCTTGTTTTTTTTTTTTTAATCATTATTCCTCCTGGTGCATTTTCAGAGCTTGACTTGGGTATTAATGGGAGTCTCCTCTAGGTCCTACTATGCTGCCATCCCTATCCTACTAGGTCCCTCTCAATGAGTAATTGAATGGAGTGGAAAACAGAGAGTCAGAAAGCTGGGGCTCTAGTCCACTCTGCTACTAGGGCACTGTGAAATCTTAGATTACTTAATTCCTCGGTTTTTTTATCTGTCAAATGAAGCAATATCTTTCTTGTTTATGTAACAGGGGTGCTAAAAAGGAAATGAAGAAATAGAAGAGAATGCACTTCTAAAAGTACAACCTGCAATAAAAATGCAAGATTTCTCATAGTGTTCTCTACTGGAAATAGAAACAGAGGTGTAAATGACTAATCAATAAACAAGGGCCAGTCCCAACTCTCCCAGGGATAACCTCTGTGGGCCTCAACCAGGTCACCTCAGCAGACTCTACTGGCTCTAAATCCTATTATCCTATGAATTTTAGCTCTTTGTCCACATCCCCAAAGGAACCCCTCAATTATGCTTTTATACTGTCTTTGCTAGAAAGGCTCAGGGACCCAGAGGAATAGCAGACAACTCAAAGTTAAGCCTGTAACAGGAAGACGGGGGTGAAGGGGAATGGAACATATCTATATATACAGTCTGTTATTTGAATACATAATTTATGCGGCATGTAAATTGGAAGTTATTCAAATGAGTAGATTTGCATACATAGGGTTTAAGGCTACATGATAATTCCTTAATGTTTTTCCCCCCATGGTGTGAAGTGAGGACTTTAGATCTTTTTTTCTTTTTGAGATTTTTTATGAAGGGATTGAAAAGACAGATAAATTAAATAGCGATGGCTTTTTCTTTTTCTAGTGATTAAAAGCCAGTGAGATTATCAATAGGTCAATGGGCCAGCTTCTGCAGGCAGCTACTCCCAATAGGAGTCATTTCCTATTCCTGGGAATTTAGCATTTGGTTTCCCAATTCTGGACTGTTAATCTGACAAAGGAAGCAGATAGCTGGCTTAGTGGATAGAGCACTGAGTCTAGAGTTAGAAAGACCTCAATTCAAATCTGATTTCAGATGCTCACTAGCTATATGACCCTGGGCAGGTCACTTAACCTCTGTACTAATTCACTAGAAAAGGAAATGGCAGAACACTTGAGCATCTTTGCCAAGAAAATCCTAAATGGGGTCACTAAGAGTCAGAAAGTTGAACAATTGAACAACAATAATTTGATACATTCTTCATGACTGACTATAAGTCATCATGTTTATTTGTTCTCTGGTGGTCGCAGGTGGATTCCCTCTTGTATTTGGGAACCAGTATCATGATGCCGACTTTCCAAACTAAATCCAGCCATTGACTTGTTCCCTTGGAGAATAAACTCTTATTGACCATATTGGCCAAGGATGGGGAAGACACACCCTTGTTTTCTCAAGAAGGTTAAAATCAATTCAACAAGCATTTAGAGGTCCTATTATGTTCCAGGCCCTGAGCTAAGTGCTGGGTAAGACTAAGATAACTGTCCTTAAGGAGCTTCAATTCTCCTCATCGGGGCAGGGGGAGGGAGGCAAGCAGCACATCTGTAGATGAGAAAATGCAAAATATATACAAAGTAAATACACAGTAATGAGGTGAGGCACTGAGACTAAGGGGGTCAGGAAAGACTACTTGTCGGAGGGGGGTGCTTGAGTTGACCCTTGCAGGGAGTTCTATATTCCAAAAGGCCAAGGTGATGAGGGAGGACATTCGAGGCATTAGGGATGACAGCTTGTGCAAAGATACAAAGGTGGGAAGATGGGGTGCCATTTCTGAGATGTAACAGAAAATGTGATGGTCAGCCTAGAAAGACAGGCGATAGCAGACTGAAGGGTTTTAAATGCCAAAGGAGCTTGTCTATTTTTCCTGGAGAGGTCAAAGCTTATCACAGTGAAAAGAGAACTGAACTTGGAAGCCACATCCTGGCTTTGATGGGTACTACCTGTGTGACCTTAGACAAGTCACCTGACCTATCTGGGTGAGGTTTCCTCATCTACAAAACAAAAAAAGGGTTGAAATAAATGAGTGCTAGGGTTCTTTCCAACTAAAAATCAATTGCATGATGACAATAAGAAAAGAAAAAGGGAAGGAAGGAAGGAAGGAAGGAAGGAAGGAAGGAAGGAAGGAAG
>NW_027186296.1:33046537-33049514 GCF_028583685.1 Petaurus breviceps papuanus | reverse complement strand
GGAAGGAAGGAAGGAAGGAAGGAAGGAAGGAAAGAAGGAAGGAAAATTAGAAAGAAAAAACCCTCTCTGGTGCTAGACAAACCTTTTCTGCTCTTCTCAATTCCCTCTCGCTACCCAACAAAATCTATTTGAAACATCCTCACACACACACAACCTTCTCAGATGACCTGAACCACATCCCCACACCGTCACACGCAATGACAGATGATTTGAGGCTCCTATGTGACTGACATTACTGAGGATGAAAACTAGCAAGGAAGGTAAGAGGAGAGTGTGGTGCTCTGGAAGTCAAGAGGAAGAAAGAAGATCTAGTAGGAGAGAGTGATCAACAAGGTCGAATGCCTAATTTTTAAACATTGCCCAGGCCACACAAATGAATTATCCTAAATCTGCCTTCATTTTATGGCTAATTAATCTGAGGCACAAAGAAGTGGTGTAATATCCTAAGCATGATGAGATAGCAGGAGAGTCAGAACTAGAATCCAGGGCTACTTCTCTTTCTTCTTCTTTTTCCTTTCTTCCTTTTCTTTTTTATTGTGAACTTAACTATCATTCCCATATATGAAGACAAACAACAACAAAAAGATTTGTATAGGATATCTTTTTTTGTATAAGATCATTTTTTTCAAATAAATTTTTTTTAAGGGGGGAAGGCAAGGCAGTTGGAGTTAAGTGACTTGCCCAAGGTCACACAGCTAGTAAGCAAACAAAATTTTGTTATCTTTTGTTTTTACATTGTCTAAATTTCTCCCAATATCCCTTCTTCTTTCCCAATTCCAAAAAGCCATCCTATGTAATAAAGAATATGTAAGAAAAGAGAGAGAGAGAGAGAAAGAAAAAGAGGAAAGGGGTGGGAAGGAGAAGCAACGCCAAATACATAAATCCAGAAAGTCAGAAAACATATGCAGTGCTCTTCCTCAGTGGGTCTCCCACCTCTGCAAAGGAGTGGGAGGAGGTATCTTCTCATTTTTCTTCTTTGGGGCCATGCTTGTTCTTTGTAATTCTACAACATTCACTTTCAATTACTTTGTCATTGTTCTTTCCATTTATATTGTTGTTGTATATATTGTTTTCTTGACTTTGCTTGCTTCACTCTGTAGCAATTCACATACAGTTTGCCATGCTTCTTTATATTCAACATTTCTTGAAGCACAGTGATATTCCTTTCTATTAATGTGCAAAATTTTGCTTTAGCCATTCTCCAACTGAAGGACATCTACTTTACATGAAGGCGACCCAGTGTGTGAAGTCAGGAAGACTCATCTTACTGAGTTCAAATCGGGCCTCAGACACTAGCTGTGTGACCTTGGGCAACTTAGCCTTGTTTGCCTCAGTTTCCTCATCTGTCAAAGGGAATGGCAAACCACTCCAGTATCTTTGCCAAAAAAAACTCCAAATGGGGTCACAAAGAACTGGACACCACTTAAAAGACTCAACAACAACTGTTATGTACAGCTTGTTTCTTTTAAAATACACATTAAAATTTTAAAGTAGTAATAAAATTGCCCAGTTTATATTTTTAAAATATTTTATTGATACTATTTTATTTCTTGGTTGCTTGTATTTTTGCCTCTCTATCACTACCCACTAACTAATATCTTCTCCCCCCCTCCCCAATAAAAGTTCTCCCTTGAAAGAAAAAAATATATAATTAAGCAAAATAAATCAACACATTAGCCATGTCTCAAAATGTTTATCTCAATTCTGCACCACTAGTTCCTCACCTCTCTGCCAAGAGGTGCTTTATCATCAGTCTTTTCAAACTATAACTGATACTTGCATTAATCTGTTTTGGTCTTTGAGTATTGATTTTCTTAACATAGTTGTGGCCATCATGCAAATTGTTCTCCTGGTTCTGCCTACCCCACTCTGAATCAGTTCACATAAGTCTTCCCAAGTTTCACCAAATCCTTCCTATTTGTCATCTCTTATGGAGTAATAATATTCAGTTGCTTTCATATGGCACAATTTGTTTGACTATCACTTACTTCCTCTCCCCCTCAATTTTTTACTAAAAATAAATATAAATAAAAAGTGCTGCTATAAATATTTTTCTATTTATTTGTCCTTTCCCTCTGTCTTTGACCTTTTAGGGGTATAGGCCCAGTAGTGGTATCACTAGATCAAAGAAATTACATAGTTTAGAGTCTGGTTCTATATTTCCCCCACTGAAAAGTGAGGCCCCTTAGAGTTTATCCATCTTAGTATTGTTCATGCCCCACAGTGAGTACAAGTGTTAAGCCCATAGTAGGTCTCAGAAAATGATGGTTGAGAAAATAATGAAAGATCTTTGAGTGATTTTAATGCCAGTTGGCCTTGAGTCATGGAAGAATTCCCAATCTTCCAAACAGCATAGGAACAAAGAGTCAGACTTGGGTCAATTTCCCTAACTTCCATGCCCAAGGGGCAGCGTTTATATAGTCTCACCAAGTTAACATGATATTCTTACCTCCTCAGCTTCTGACTTAGCACAAAGAGAGCATTGTATTGAGAGATCATTAGAGACCTAGCTACATATTTCAACCAACTCTTGCTCTTTGTCAGAAGAAAAGTACAATTGTTGGGTGTGGGTTTTTTTTTTCACCAACAAGAAATCACCCACAAATCTGTGTGACAAAGGCATTTCTAAAAAAAAAAAAAAAGAACATTTACCCTGTATTTCCCCCCTGGCCTGGCCACCTAGAAAGGCAGAATGACCTGAGGGATAGAATCCTGAATTTAGATTCCAGGAAGACTTGGATTTTAATTCTTAGTTTGATACTTACTAGTCGTGTAACCCAAGGTAAGTCAAATGTCAAACTCTCTGGACCTCAGTTTCCTCATCTGTAAAACAAGTTGATTAAAAGAATTGTTGTTGGAGCTATGAAGTTGATCCAAACATGGGAAAGCAATTTCAAATTATGCTAAGGAAATGACCAAAATGTTCATATTCTGCTAAGCATGTAGCCTAAGGAGAAGAAAGAAAGAAAGAAAGAAA
>NW_027186296.1:33016606-33046437 GCF_028583685.1 Petaurus breviceps papuanus | reverse complement strand
AAGAAAGAAAGAAAGAAAGAAAGAAAGAAAGAAAGAAAGAAAGAAAGAAAGAAAGAAAGAAAGAAATGAAAGAAGGAAGGAAGGAAGGAAGGAAGGAAGGAAGATCCTCACAAATACCAAAATATTTATAACAATTTTTGTAGTAGCAAAGAATTGCAAACAAAATAGAGGCCCACCGAATGGGGAATAGCTAAATAAATTGTGGAATATGAAGACACATGAATATGCTATAAGAAACGATGAATATGCTGAATACAAAGAAGCATGAAAAGATTTATATGAACTGATACAAAATTAAGTAGAATCGGGGATAATATAGCAATAGAAATGCAAATGACAAAACAATCAAAACTCAAAGCTGTGAAATTACAAGAACCAAGCTTAGTTCCAAAAAAAGAAATCTATATAAACATGTTTTGCATGATTGCACATGTATAACTAAATCAAATTGTTCATTGCCTCAGAAAGGGGAAGAGAAGGGAGGGAAGGAGAGAGATTGAAACTCAACATTTTTTTTAAAAGAATAGTAACAATTATGTTTACATTAATTGGGAAAATAATAAAATATTATTCAGAAAATAAATAAGAAGATAACTTCTTCCCTTCTTTGCAGAAGAGGACAATGGATGTGAAATGCTGCACGTAACATATATAACATCAAATTTTTTTGATATGTTAGTTACTTTTGCTTTTTTCCATTCTTCTTCATTCTTTATTATAAGGGATGATTCTCTTGGAAGAGGAAGAAAGAAATGTAGTGGAAAATATAGATGAGGTAAAAAACCAAAAACATTAATTAAAAGTTATTTTTTTTTAATTAGAGTTTTGGTACACACCTATAGTTTCTGCTTCCAGTGAATCTGAGGCTGGTGTATCACTTAAGTTAGGGTCTTTTGAGTTGCCTTCACTAAATCTGGCATCACCATGGTAAGCCCCCTGGAGTAGAGGCCACCAGGCTGTCTGAAAAAAGACTAACCAGACCAGGTTGGACATGAAGCAGGTAAAAGTTACCATGTCAATTAATAGTGGGATTGGACCTATCAGTGCCTGCTATATTTCCAGCCTTGGTGAGATAAGAAGACCCAGTCTCAAAAAAAAGAGAAGAAAAAATAATTAGGGGACTGGATTAAAATAACTCTGATTCTTTTAATGAATCTTCCAGATCTTTCCCATGCACCAAACTAAAAGAATGACAGAAATTCAACCCTGATCTTATTCTGTCTCTAATACTTCCATCTAACACCAAATTCTAGCCTTTACGATACTTCCATCACAATGGAAGTAGGACCTCACAATATCAAGTCCTACCCCCTCAACATCAACAATATCAAAGAGGTCTTACAGTATTTGGAATTCTAGAATCCTAGAATGTGAAAGCTAAAAGTGTCATTAGAAATAATCTAAGCCATTCTCTTCATTTTATAGATAAGAACTAAGGCCTAGGAGGGGAAAGCCCAAGATCATAATATTAATTACAAGAAGAGTTGGAACAAGAGTTAGGAATCTCCAACTTGGGTCAGTTAGGTGGCACAGTGGATAGAGTGCCAGGCCTAGAGTCAGGAAGACTCATTTTCCTGAGTTTAAATCTGGCCTCTGACACTAGCTGTGTGACCCTGGGCAAGTCACTTAACCCTGTTTGCCTCAGTTTCTTCATCTGTAAAATGATCTGGAGAAAGAAATGGCAAACCATTCCAATATCTTTGCCACGAAAACCTCAAAAGGGATTGCGTTGAGTCAGACATGACTGAAAAACAACTAAATGACAACCAAAGGCACTGAGTTCTTTTCACTTCACTGAGGCTAAGAGAACCTGCTTAGGATGTTAAAGCTGTTCATCCCCTCCCTCTTAGTATGGCAGAAACCTTCCCCAGTCTCCAGCAGGGGTACCGTTCTAGAACATTAGTCTTTGCTCAGTAAGTAGTCACTGTTTCATGCATGTCCCCTTTTCTGTAGCAGCTGAAGATGTGTTGATACAGATTCACATACTCTGCAACCAAAACTATTTCTTCCTGCCATGGACAAATCTATCTTTTCAAAGAGGAGTGAACTGTGTTTCCAAACTGCTGTTGCCATACAACAGCCCCCCAGACACTTCCTAGGAAAACAACCAGCACTGAGAGGGACAGCTAACATACTGGATGATGGAATCAGAATCCAGAAATGTCTTGAGAGGGAAAATCAAAGGTAACTACATGACCCACATGGTAGGGACAGAGCAGGCTCCATGTAAGGCAAACTAGGGATGCTCAAAAGCTGGGCTATAATAAAAATAGCTAACACACATAGCATTTACTATATTCCAGGCACTGTGCAAGCATTTTACAGTTATTATCTCATCTGATCCTCAAGACAACCCTGGGAGGCAGGTGCTATATTATTCTCATTTTACAGATGAGGAAACTGAGGCAAAGTGATCTACTGAGGGTCACACAGCTAGTTAAGTATCTCAGGCTGAATTTGAACTCAAGTCTTCCTGATGCCAAGTCCGCTACTCCATCCACTATGCCGAATTAATGTCATGTAAGAATGAGTTCTAGGAACTGAGGCTGTTTAACTTAGAGAAGAGTAGAATCAGGAAGGACAGGACAGCAGGTTACTTGGCCACAGACAGTAGAACCAAGAATAATGGTTAAAGAAGCAGAGAAGACAACCTGAGACGGATATGAGGAAAAATAACCTAACAATCAAAGCAGTCCATAAGTGGGATGGGCTCCCTCAAGGAAGATCTTGGAGCAGATTATTATTCACCAGGATTCTTTGGAGGATGTGGGTTGGACAAAGAACTGTTAAAGTCCCTGTGGTTCTGATTCTATGTAACCAGAGGATGAAACAGTAGTTAGCCACTGAGCCATGCGTCGATCAAGTACCAGGTATGATGAATGAAATTCTTCATGACTCTGTGAATTATGTTCAGAAAGTGAGAGGTGAGCAGGTGTAATGTTAATGGGATATAAGATCTTTCCTGCCCATTAAGAGGTCTCACCAGGAGCCCATTAAGGGAAGCTTGCTTAGGGAAGGCTTACTTGTAGGAAGGCTTTCACACCTTTTGCTAATTTCTAATTAGGCACTGAGTCAAGAGGGTTGTGATGCCTTCTGTCCCTGAGAAGTGTATTTCTACTCTGAGTTGGTATTTTGCTTTGGGGGCTTGCTTGTGAGAAGTATCTTATGATTTCCTGGTCAAGATTTTGAGTGACTGTATGTTCAGAGCCCCCTACCTGTTCAGATGTAAAGGCTCTCTTAATTCAGGGATGTATATAAAATATATAGTTGATTCAGACAGTCAGAGTCCTGTCTGTTAGTCTTTATTTCTCTGCTTGTATTTTCTCTGAAGTTCAGGGTACTGACTTTTCCCTGAACTAGTGAATATAATTTTAAAAGACTGTTGACCCCTTGAACAGCTATCTTTCCTAGTAAAGCAGATGTAAGAACCTGTGCTAGCAGCCATCCTGGGTGTGCCAGTGTGGTTGCAGCTACAGGGGGTGGGACCTAGCTTAGGAAACCTTCATCAGGCAAGACCAGGAGGACTAATGGTATTGGTATCTTGGGGTTCACTTTTTCAAACTCCCCTGGGCCACTCACCATAGTTCAAGGCCAGGGTGTAGCCTAGAAACCCCCAAGGGTGGGAGCAAGGGAGGTAGCATATTCTAGTGGAAAAAGTGTTGGACTGGGGGTTAGCAAAGTTTTGTTCTGGTCCTCTCTCACAAAATCGTAGGGTTTATAGCCAGAAGGAATCTGTTCCCCCCACTCCATTACTTTGAAGCTAGATTTTTATTGATATCTTTTGTCTTTATGTAGCCCAGATGTCACCTCACATCTCCCCCTCCCCTTTCAGAGAGCCATCTCGTGCATAAAAAAGAATTCCTAGCTCCTTGCTCACACAAAGTGCTACTCAAAAGTGCCATTACAAATATTCTGGAGTAGAGGGGACCTTTTTTTAAAAAAAGGAAATTTGATCTCCTTGGAGAAATAGTAATATTCTAAAAACAAATTTAAACAAAGCTCAAGATGATTTTCATCTTACATAATCAACAAATATATAGTTCAATAGTCACTCATGAAATACCTATCTTGCCAAGGATGCAATGGCACTTTCAGCAGGAAGCATCTTCTGTTCCCTCTGATTGCTAGAGCTATGTCTTCTTGGCTACCCACTATCAGCTTTGTATGAATTTTACATATATACAGAGGGAAGGAGGAGCTGAGTCCTCCCAAGGCCTTTATATGATGAAGCCTCCCAAGGCAGTCATCTCTTCATTTCCTAGCAGCGGCACTCCTTTGGAATGGACTCCATCATGATCATGCCCCACGCCGGCACCTTCCCCAGCCCCCTCCTTGTCAGATTCCTTTTGTATATTGTGCTCCCCCACTAGATTATGAGCTCCTTGAGGACAGAGACTGTCTTCCTTTTTCACTTTTGTATCTCCAGTACACAGTAGGTGTTTAATATATGTTAATTGACTACCTGACCTATATATGTAGACAACTCATTCAAATGTAAGCTACTGAGGATGAGAAGTGTCTCTGCTTTTTCTTTCTATATCCAGAAGTTAGCACAGTGCCTAGATATACAAGTATTTAATAAATGTTTGTTGATTGATTAATAGATATAAAAATGAAGTCAGACACAGTCTCTACCCTCAAAGAGTTCTATGCAATATCACTACAGGGAATCAAAAGATATGTTCTCCTGCCCAGCCCCTGCCCCCCATTTAAGAAGCTTCTAAGGATATTTTTTTTACATTTTTCTTCCTCTAAAGTTTCTTCCAATTCTTCATCATGGCATGAAGGTGACCCAAGATTCTCAAATGCTAAAACGCTATGCCAGCGGAATGTAAGCTCTGACAGATCCTTCCAAGCTGAGAAGACTTTGAATGTGGCTCTGGAGGCAAGAAAGAGAGAGACAGAGAGAGAGATAGACAGACAGAGACACAGAGAGACCGAGACATACACACAGACAGAGATAGAGAGACAGAAACAGAGAAAGAGACAGAAGGAGAGAGACACTGAGACAGACAGGGGGATGTCTATGTCTATGTCTATGTATGAGTATGTATGTGTATGTACACAATCATACATATTGTTGTTCAGCCATGTCCAACTTTTCATAACCCAGTTTGGGGTTTTCTTGACAAAGATACTGGAGTGGATTTCCATTTCCTTCTCCAGCTCATTTTACAGATGAGGAAACTGAGGCAGACATAGTTAAGCAATTTGTCCAGGGCCATACACACATGTACACATGCATACATATTTGTGTGACTTTGGGCAAGTTGCCAAACCTTCATGGTTCTCAGTTTCCTCATATGTAAAATGACTGAGTTTAACCAGATGACCTCTAAAGGACTTTCTAACTTCAACTCTGTGAACTTCTGATTCTAACCCAGTGCTCTTTCAAGTGCAAAAATAGAAAAAATAACTCTCCTTAACATTTACAGATACATAATTTCCAGGCTTATCTCAATCTGAAGTTGAAAGAATAAATATAATATCATCTGATACCTTATCAAAGAGCACTTAAAGAAAAAAGTCAAGTTCAAGCACAGTGGGGTTTTTGTCCCATTTTTATTATTATTAAATGCTTTATATTCTCTAAGAAGTTTGGACTCATTAATTACGGTGGTAGTAATTCTAGCCCACTTGTATTTCTGCAGAGCCCTTCTTATGAGGAGCTCAGAGTGCTTTATAAACATGACCTCATTAATCCTCACAGCATCCCTGGCAGGTAGAGAGCGGATGCTACCATCATGCCCTGCTTCAAAAACAAGGAGGAGGCCTAAAGATTTGCCAGGGGAGATTCACAGTGAGTCAAGGGGATGGATCTCACCAGGAAGCTCTGAAGCTTCTTACAACCTGGTGCCTCTCTGTAGGAAAAGGGTCATGACTTCAGGGAAATCTGCACTATCCCCATTACCATCTTCAAGGACATGAACACTGTTTGTGTTCCAAAATCAGTGATTTCATTCTGCCACTTCTCTATTCCCTACTGTTTGTAGGAAAAAGTCCAAACTCCCCAGCCTGGTGCTCAAGGCCCTCCAAAGTCTGGCCCTGACCAGCCTTTCCAATTTTTATCTTTCACTTTCCTGACTACACCTTTACTCTTGGCTCTCCTTGTTCTCTTGTTGACTTTCCTGTTCCTCATGTTCAATCCATCAAGTCCACCTCTTGAGATTAAAATGTATGAGGCATGTAGATAAGAAGGGTCAAACACGGGTACCATCCACAACACTCCAGAATGCTCTCTGAACCAGATTAAAATGTAATTGGGAAATATTTAACAAAATGAATTAAAATAGAATAGAACATAGGTAATATTAATATGTGATTTCCTAAGTCTAGGTAACTCACTTCCCCATCATTCACAAGAGAGTCCTGGAGTGCATGTGCAAGAAGGGATCTGCTTTGGGATGAGGATAGACCCCAAAAACAGGAAATGGAGATGTTGAGTTACATGTGGAAGCTAGAGAGAGGTCTGTGCATTCACAAGGCTCCAACAGAGAAGCATGTGTGCTGAAAAGCTGACATCCCACAGAGATGCTGAAATAGTAACCAAGCCACAACAGGGAGAAGCAATCCTGAGAACCTCGTCCTTCCTACTACTAGAGAAATTGGATCAACAAGAAACCATATAGGAAGTTGGGGCATCCTGGAAGTATCCCTTTGCCGGTTCTATCAGTCATATGGACTAAATAGGGAAAGAGGGACCCAATAGAAGGTCTTGTTTGATACCTCTGGAAAGGAGAGGAGAGTTTTCTTAGTGGCTGAGAAACTTAAGCCAGTTTAATTATTGGGGGGGGGTGAAGGATAACTAAGGATGTCCTGGGTTTAATGATTTGTTAGCCAGGGGACTTTTGTTAGCAGGGTACCTAAGGAACCCCCTTTTTGGAAGAGCAGAAATTGCCAGATGAAGATGTTACCCGTGTTTCCTTGAATAAATGAATGGATGAAGTAAGAAAGAAGTAATGAAAAACTGTTTAGTGTTTACCAGCTATAAAGTGCTCTGTTAAGCTCTGAGGATATAAAGATAAAGGTGAGATGGTTCCTACCTTCAAGAAGCTTACATTCTAACATGCAGAAAAATGGTGATGGAGGAAAGGTATTTAGGTTGGGTAAGTCAAAGGGATAGTTAGTGAAACAATAAAGCAGTCAATTGATAAGACCTTTCTGGAAGAGACAGCATTATTGATTTGATTACAGTTCCTAGAGCAAGAAGTGGGAAGCTAAAGGGAGGGGAAATATTACATTCAAGGTGGCAGGTCAGAAAATTGTCAAGATGAAAAGAGATATGGAGCTCACTAGACAGAGCTAGGTCTCACCAATCAGGACAACCCAGCCCCTGGGCAGGAGTTCCAAAACATAATCTCTGGAAGTCAAAATCTTTTTGAGAGACTCCATCTCCCATCATGTTGTGCCCATATTTGTTGTGTCAGAGGTCAGGTTCAATTTGCAGGTGATTTCATTTGGGGGTTCATTTCAGATCAGTTGCATCATCACCCGATGTTTCAAGGCATCCATCTCTACCATTCTGAGTTTGGGAAGTCAGAACTCAACTTCCTTTTGATCTGTTGGGGGTGATAGAGTCCAGCTGAATTTAGATTAATCTTGAATAGGAACTTTTTAAACACTGAAGAACAAAATGAAGTCTTAGAAGACCAAATGAGTTTGCAAAGCTTCCTTCTCTGCATTTTTTCCCACAAAATTCCTTTTCCTTGGAGTAGGTATGGAGTGAATGAATTTAGATATTCATCTTCTTAAAAGCATAGAGCTCGGGGTGGCTAGGTGGTGCAAGGAGTAAAGCACCAGCCCCAGAGTCAGGAGGACCCGAGTTTGGTTCTGGTCTCAGATACTTAACACCCACACAAAAATACTAGACATATAACCTTGGGCAAGTTACTTAACCCCAATTGACCTCCAAAAAGTCCAAAAAAAAAAAGCATAGATCTGGACCAAATAAGTTCTCAGTGTCCTGTCCAGTGCCTTAACCTCTGTAATACAGGAAAATGTCACAGAGAAGCCATGAAAATGTTCCCTACATCAGGAAAGGCAGCTTATTTATGTAACCCAAGTCCCAAAGGTCATTGGTAGGGGACCATCTCCTCATTGGATGGTCCTTAATGTCTGTGCCTGTGTGAAGGGTGGAGTAGAACTGGTGAAAACTAGAGAAAGGAGACATTTGATTTCTTCATGCTAAGGACTTCTTTTGAGCAACCCTATAGTCACTTCAGATACTTCTGACTTTTAGTTTCAATAGAGAACATGCCAACCCCACTTCAGACTGCTGAAGGAAAAAACTTTGGCAAGAAGCTGACCTGAGAGGAGGTAGATGTCTCCATCATATCCCTATCTCCAGCATCCTACACTAGAGACTTCAGGGAATTTTCCCTTGGGTGAGTTACCTCCCTCCCAAAGAGAAAGGTCTTTCACCCTGTATTGTCTGGTTATCTCCCTCCCAATTATAAAGCTCTTTCACCCTGTATTGTCTGGTTATCTCCCTCCTAATGAGAAAGGTCTTTCACCCTGTATTGTCTGGTATCTATTCTCATATGCATGCTTTCACTGATTTCTGTTTTTAGTATTTAGTTGGATAGATGGGTTTCTTTGTTAGCTAATATATGTGTTAATTGTGGAACTGACATTTGGTGGGAAGGGAGTTGAGCCTTAGATAAAAAGCTTGGGGTCCTGCTTCCCCCAGTTAATGACATAGCAATCAGAAGCTAGGTTGAACCTGAAAATCACATCTCCTAGACTAATAATATTTAAGAGAGCAGATAGATATAATTCTAGCTCAGTAACCCCTCTCTCTGAGGAAGGTAGGGTCTCTCTTAGGGAGAGAAGATGCTAGAAACATCTATTCTGCCTCTCAGAACTATACAATGATCTACCCATGCTATATGTGGAGCATAGACATTTACTAGCTGTGTGACCCTGGGCAAGTCACTCAACCCTATTGGCCTCAGTTTTCTCATCTGTAAAATGAGCTGGAGAAAGAAATGGCAAATCATTCCAGTATCCTTGCCAAGAAAATCCCAGATGAGATTACAAAGAATTGATCATGACTGAAATGACTGAAGAGTCCATCCTAATAAAAGAGTTCTGTTTAAAAAAAAAAGCCTTCAAATGGTCTTCATATAATGTGGTTTCTATAGATTATAACAACCTGTGTGTCCTTTGTTAAACCCCTGTCAAAGGCCCTGCTAGAATGGGTCTTCTAGGACTTAATGTACCGGATGGGGTCTGACCTGCTTCCCCAGTACAATGGAACTATCTCTGTCTTTGCTCTAGATGTTATACTTTTATTAATATCATCTAAGGTCACATTAGCTTTTTGGCCTGAGTGAACACTTTATCTGGATTTCTTCTTTGCCCCATAACTCTCTGCCCTATGCTATACTTAACCTGTGTCCCTGTCAGATTCCCCATCATCACCTCCACTCATCTGTGAACTTCTAGAGGGCTGAGTTCACATGAGCACCTAGGAGAGTTCCTTACACAAAGCAGTGCTAATAGATATTTGTAGAACTGATTAGTTATGGGCTGTCATTGAGTTTAAAATCCATTAAAACCAACACACTTTTTGACCACATTCTTGCCACATGGCCTTCATTCTGTATTTATATAGTTGGTCTTCTAGCCTAAATACAGAACTTTAGATATCCAATGTAATCTTGTTAGCCTTAGTCTGCTATTCTAACATGTTGAAATCTTCCTGGATCCAAATTCTGTCATCTATGGCATTAGCCATCCTTCCCAGTTTTGGATTGTGTACAAATCTGACAGACACAGCAGCCATATCTTCTTAAATAACATGGCCACCTTCTCAAACCAACCATTTCTTCCTAGCTGCTCAAAATTAGGTCTGGAGTAGCATTTCCTCTCATCACTACCTCTACCTTTTGAGAAATAAAATTTCTGGCAAGGCACATCAAGAATTTATCATATGCTCTGCTTGTAATGGAAAGAGACCCTCAACAGATGTCCAGAGAGTTGAGGTCCCCCATCCAAATTACAACTTGGCTCTGTGACAGTTTCATGATCAGCATCCTCATCCACATTGTCCAAGCATTGTATCCACAGTGATGCACTCTCTCTTTCTCTCTGTTTAGTTTCACTCAAATGTACTTCACCATGCTCCTCCCCCACCTCAAGTTCATGTATTTATGCATAGCTGTGTAAAATATTTCATTGCCCCTTTCATCCCCTCCATTCATTTTTGAACGTTGCTCTATTCCTGTAAACTCTTTGAAGATTGGTTTTTGTTTTTGAGATTGTATATTGGCACATAGTAAGCACCTAATAAATGTTTGCTGAATTTATTCCAGTGCACTTCCTTCCTATTAAGGCTTGGCAATACCTGTGATAGACTGTTTACCTCCTTGCATCCCAATCTTAGATTCAATTTGCATATTAGATTGTAAATCCCATGAGGGCAGGAACAATATCTTATATAAACCTAACCATCTACAACTAACACAGTGCTCTGGACACAGCGGACACTTGATAAATATGTATTGCTGTTAAACTCTTTATCCATCATCTCTTTCCATTGATATACAGAAAAATGGTGGTGCAGTGGGTCTGGAGTCAGGAAGACTCATCTTCATGAGTTCAAATCTGACTTCAGACATTTCTAGCTGTGTCATCCTGGGCAAGTCACTTAACCCTGTTTGCCTCGGTTTCCTCACCTGTCAAATGAGCTAGAGAAGTAAGTAACAAATTACATCAGTATCTTTGTCAAGAAAACCCCAAAAGGGGTCATGAAGACATGACTAACAATGACTAAACAGCAACAAGGGTAACAAAGCATGGCAACAAATCACGTGCCCACTTTCTTCCCAGTCATTTTCTTCTGCGAATTATAAAGTACTTCCTCCACTGTTCCTACCTGTCACCCTCCATAAAGTCATAATTAACAGTTTTATCAATGCATTATCATCATACTGTTCCATATCCAATGTCCATTTTCAATTTAAAACCCTCTTGATCATGTCAACAAGTCTCCAGAGAAACGTCTGTGTCCTTGAGTAGCTTACTTTCTAGAGGACAAACTGAAACATAAATACAGAAAATGATACTTTTTTCTAAAGAGCCAATTCAATGCAACTAGTCTTCAAGTCCATATTACACATAAAGCATTATACTAGGTTCTAGGATTATAAAGACAAAATTTAAAAACAAAAACAGCCCCTGCCCTTAAGAGGATTACATTCTACTGGGGGAAATACAACATACAAATAGATAAGTACTTACATGATTATTTGAAGAAGAAGAAAATATTTATGATTTAGGGAATCTGGAAAGAGTCTTCATAAGAGGAGGCATTGGAACTGAGTCTGGATATTAAACTAGAGGTTCTAAGAAGTGAAGACACAGAAGGAGGGCATTCTGAGCAGGGGGAGGGGAATAGCCTGTTCATGCAAAGGCTTGGAGGTATAAAACAGCCAATAAGTTATTTTAGCTGGAATGTTGAGTGCACAAAGAGGAGTAAGATGAAATCAGACTCTAAAGATAGATTGGTCAAATCCAGCCTCAGATACTTAACACTTACTAATCGTGTGACCTTGAACAAGTCACTTAACCCCAATTGCCCTGCCCTCCAAAAAGCAGGGAAAAAAAAGATAGGTTGGAACCAGAGTCTTCCAGTATGACACTCAGGAGCATCTATTTTATCCTAAAGACAATAAAGAGTCCCTCTTTTTTTTTTTTAAAGCAATCAGGGTTAAGTAACTTGCTCAAGGTTACATGGCCAGGTGTTTCTGGGTGGGTGCTAAGTGTCTGAGCCTGGGATTTGATCTCCAGGTCATCCTGACACTGGAGCTGGTGCTCTTGAGCAGGCGAGTGACATGGCAGACATATTTTGGGAAGATTATCTTGGCAGCTGTATGAAGGAATCTTGGGAAAGAGAGAGACTGGACACAATGAGGCTAATTAGGAAGCTATTACAGTATCCAAGAGAGATATAATGAGGGTTCAAGATAGGTGAAAGGTGAAGAAGATGGTTATCAGGTGATTGGAGAGAAGAGGAAAGATGCAAGAGAAGTTGGACAGGTAGAATTGATGAGACCATGGGGATAAAGGAGAAGGAAGAACTGAAAATAACTCCAAGGTTTCAAACCTGGAGATAAAAGATATGTTTTGGTAAACACCAGATGACTGTTATGGATAAATACTGTAAGAGTTGAGAGGGAGGGAAGATTTTTGTGGGCTTGCATTGTCAGAAAAGATTTAATGAAAGATGAGCTGAGCTTTGAATAATAATAACTAACATTAATATAATGTTTACCATGTGCCAAGCACCGTACTAAGCACTTTACAATTATTACTTCATTTGATGATGACAAGAACCATAGAAGGCAGAATCATTCCAATTTTGTAGGTGAGGAAACTGAGGCAAACAATGGTTTAAGTGACTTGCCCAGGGCCATACAGCTAGTGAGTATCTGAGGTTGGATTTTAACTCAGGTCTTCCTGACTCCAGGCCCAGAATGCTATACACTACAACATCTAACAATCCTTTAAAGATTTGAATAAGAAAAGAGAAAGGATAAGCTGCAAACAAAGATAAAGAAACTGGAATTAATATGTATGTGTACATGTTTATGTTTATATGTATTATATAGTATGCTATATAGAAATATGCACAATGCTTGTATGTGTGTATGTATAAACATGTATGTATATATGTATGTACATATATGTACACATATACATCTATCTATATGCATGTGTATATATATATAATATTTGAGGAGAATAGTGGGTAAGCCTCTTTGAAGGGTTTGGTCTAACCATCTACACAAGAATAATCAAGTGGATGAAGAATGCTTATTGTCTAGATGACTGGACATCCTGGAAATATCCAAATGGATTTTAATCTCATTGATTTGGAAGTTCTTTCCAATCATGCAGATCACAACACCTTCATGCTTGCCTATCTTATATGACTTGTGCATGTTCTTCTGAAAATTAGCCATAATATCATGAGAATACCTAACTGCAGCAGTAACGGTTCATCTGTCAGCTCTTGTTCTTGGCACATGACCAAGCAATATTCTCTCCCTGTTATATAATCTCATTTTTTTTTGAGGAGGGAAGGCAAGGTAATTGGGGTTAAGTGACTCACCCAAGGTCACATAGCTAGTAAGTATATCAAGTGTCTGAGGCTGGGTTTGAACTAAGGTCCTCCTGACTCCAGGGCCGGGTTGCTCTATTCACTGAGCCAGCTTGCTGCCCCTATATAATCTCTTGATAGTATCTCTTCTTCTTGTTCTTCAAAGTTCCTCACTGGTTACATATTGTAGCCTGCTCAAACTTACTATGTGTGCTATTATCTTTTACTTTTTTAAGGCAGTGGTATTTCAGGTTTTGCTGCCATTTGGCAACATTGGTAAAATGTTAGTATTGAAATGAAGGGCCTTTGTTTTCACAGCAAGCTTGAGGTCATCAAAAAAGCTCTTCAATTCCCTGAAAGAAATTCAACACCCTCTCCTCTTCCTTTTCAGTTCCATATCCAGCTCTTCATTCATACTATCTGTCCCAGATTTGCATAATATTGGACAAGCTATGACATATCCATACAAATATGTGTTGAAATCTGGACTATAGATATTCTTCATCCACTTGGTCTTTCCTGTGTAGATGGCCAGGCAAAACTCCTTTGAATTATTATAGATCTCTTTGAAAACACTCTTCAGTGTCTTGGAGCTTGATGTTACTAGCACAATGTCATGTACATTCAGAAGCATCTGGAGGACTTCACTATCCAAAGAGAATCTCTATTCCCCTACTCAACGTGACCTCTGTGGTGGGTCTGCTTCTTCACCATTGTAAATATTTTTAGAGAGCATGTGTCCCTGTTTTATGCTTCATTTGATGTTTGCTGTTTGAGAGTCAATGAACAGTTCTACTTGTATTGTTATGTCTTCCAAAGAATATTGAATAATCTTGGTATAAGGATGCAATTCTGTATAAAGGGTCATCAGTATCCTTGGTATAAGGATGCTGTAAAAGAGACTGTAAAGTAGTTTTTGTTCTATGGAATTAAATGCTTTTTATAATTAACAACAATAAGCACAATAGCATCTCATTTTCTACATCTTTCAGTTAATTGTAAGATGGTGAAGATGTGGCCCATTGTTGAGTGTTATTTGCAAAAAAGCCTGTGTGTTTCCTACTCATTGTAGTACTCATTCCTACTCATTCCCTCATTGAAGATGGACTTGATTTGTGCATAGAAGACTCTCAAAGGTTTTCTATAGATTGGAGAATAGGTATAAAATGGAGTCAATTTTTGAATTTCTCTTGGTCAACATTTTTTTTATATTTACCATCATAGATTATCCAGATTGTGAAATGGAATGAAATGAACAACCTATAGAACTCACACATCAGTATCTATAGCTTTGCCAAGCACTAAAAATGTTCAACATGTTGGGTCCAGAATTAAATAGGATAAAAGCAGGTCGGATTGTCTTCAGGAAACTACAAAGCTCCTTAAATGACCCCAAACTTCTCCCGGAACAAGAGGCCATTTAAAAAAAATGCCAATATTCTACTTTTAGTGATGCATGCCTGCCAGTCATGGAATGCTACAGTTTCCAAGGAATTAAAAATGAGGATCACTCAGGGGGCAATGGAGAACATGCAGAATGAGTGTGAGAAGGCACTGTCAAGGAATGACAAGTGAACAGTGCAGCACTTGGGCACTCTCATATGCAATTCATATCAAATAAAGAACTACAAAGGTCTGACATAAAGGATGTTATCAAGCATGTGGAGAGAGAAAAAGTGACAGAGATAGAGAGACAGAGAGAGAGGAAAGAAAAAGGAAATAAGAAAGAAATGAAGGGAGGAACTGAGGGAAAGAGGAAGAAAGGAAAAGAAAGAAAAGAAGGGAGAAAGTAAAGAGAGTTAGAAGAGAGAGAAAGAAAGAGGGAGGTAGAAAGAGAGAGAAGAGAAAAGAAGGAGGGGAGGAAAGGAGGGTAAAAGAAAGAATAAAAGGGAAAGAGAGGGAAGGAGAAAGGGAGAAAGAAAAAGAGGGAAGGAAGAAAGAAAGAAAGAAAGAAAGAAAGAAAGAAAGAAAGAAAGAAAGAAAGAAAAAAAGAAAGAAAGAAAGAAAGAAAGAAAGAAAGAAAGAAAGAAAGAAAGAAGAAGGGAGGGAAGAAGGGAGGGAGGAAGGGAGGAAGGGAGGGAGGAAGGAAATGGGTGAAGAGAATGATAGTTACGCAGTGTACATTCCATGTGTTCCAAAGGCATCCCTATGATGTTGAGAGAAAATGAACAAGACCTCCAGCACTTTGGTGAACTTGGGGGGAAGACTGTGTGCAGCAGGTAAACAGGAAAGACAGGTTGGTGTCCATCTGAATTTGTTAAAGGGAATGGCCACATGATGGAATCTCATTGTCATTTGAATATTTAGATACTGAATGAGGAAGCCAACCTGGATAGAGGAGAGGTTCATGTAGGGAAACAATAAAAGGTAAGTTTGGAATATAAGATTGGGGTGATAGTGTAAAGGGCCTTGAATTCCAAGCAGAGAAGTTTGGATTTTAACCTATAAGTAATTCATTAGAATTTCATTTATTTATCATCCCATGTACTAAAAATACAAGACAGTGTCTTACTATGGTGAAGGAAATGTAAAGTTTCACCAGCATGCCACACTAAACTTCACTTAATACATTATGGCTCCTACTTCAAGTCCAAAAAGTTAGTGTGTGGAGGAATGTGGGAGTTGTCCTTACAGAACCTAGCAGCTTAGAGCTAGAAGTGATATCTTCTGCAAGATCAACCTTAATCTTGAAAGAAAACAAGGCCCAAAATGGTTAAGTGATTAAACCAAGTTAACATAGTTAGGGAGGGTGACAAAAGCAGAGCTAGAACCTGGGTCCCAGTTCACTGTCCTTCCCTTCATTTTTCATAGAGCTAATGAAAACCTGCTTTCCAAAGCTGTGTCACTCACTGAAACAATCACTGCTGTCTGCCTGTAATTCATGTCGTTGTTTGCCACTTGGTAATACTGATGTGAATTTGATGGAGAGAATGGATTGATCCCTCTCGAGTTGGAGGCTGTAAAAGCTGAAGTGAGACTGTAGTAAATTTAAGATACTCCGGCAGAATGGGGAAAGCATGGGGGAATCATTTCCCTCCCCATGTAATGATTGCTTCTCTACAATGACAGGCCTAGCATAGGGCCTAGCACATACATTAAGTACTCAGTAAATATTGAATGGATGAATGCATGCATGCATTTAGGATGCTTCAGTGCCCCGATAGAGCCTTGCAGAGGGCCAATCGACCACAAGTCCAGGGTACATTAAGAATTTATGACAGGCAGGACTGAATGTTGATGTCATTTGTAAAATCAATGAGCTGAAAGAGACCTTAAAAATCAGCTAATCCAGTTCTCTCATTTTTGCAAGGGAGGAAACTGAGGTCCAGACAGAGAAAGCAATTTGCCCAATGCCCTACAGATGTCATAACTAAGATTAGAATTCAGATAACCTTATATTTCTGTGGGTTTTTTTTTTTTTCAGTTTCATTCTGCTACGTCCTTTATTTATTTAGGCTTAGTTTTAGAGCAAAGGGTTCTTAACTTGGAATCTATGAACTTGTTTATATATAATTGTACATTAGTATAACTGGTTTCCTTTGGAATCCTATGTGTTTTATTTGATGTATTTAAAAACACTATTCTGAGAATGGTCCATAAGCTTCACAAACCTTCCAAAGGGGTTCATGACCCAAAGAATGGTAAGAATGCCTACTTTCTAGGGAAGGGTCCTCAGAAGCCGCCTAGTCCATCCCCTCATTTTACAGATAAGGAAACTGAGAGCAGAACAATTAAATGACTATGTCTAGGTTTATACAACTAGGAACCATTAAAGGTAGGATTTGAACTCGGGTCTTCCTTACCCCAGGTTCAGTGACCTAGTCACTGTATCATGCTTCAATTTGTCTATATTTATATGTCTGCAAGAAAGAAGGACTGACCATTTTTGCTAAGTTGGCGGCACCCATCCTCAGTCAAGGGTTCTAGCCACTAGACAGTGTTTAAGACCTCAGTGCTCCCTCCTCAAACAGGAAAGTACAGAAGAACAAGTAACCTAGCTTGTTGAGATCTGCTAAAGGAATGGTGGGCAGTTAGGTGATGCAGTGGATTGAGCACCAGACCCTAGTTCAAATCTGACCTCAGACATTTACTAGCTGTGTGATCCTGGGCAAGTCACTTAACCTTGTTTACCTCAGTTTCCTCATCTGTAAAATTACCTGGAGAAGGGAAGGGTAAACCACTCCAATATCTTTGCTGAGAAAATTCCCAGTGGGGTCACAGAGAGTCGGACAGGGCTGAAATAAGTGAACAAGGGAATGGAAGTTCTTACTATGGAGAGGAGAGGAAAGAAAGAACAATGTTGGGACAAGGCACTGCTACAAGGATGACAGGACCAGGTGGGATAGGCTAGGGTATGGGAAGCCCTGGAAACCCAGGGGCAGCATGATAATGCAAGTTCCTAGGGGAGAGTGGTGAAAGAGAAACGGACAGTTTCACAGTTTTCACTGAGTGCCCACTCTCTCTCCTGGCAAGGGTGCTAAGAAGCTGGAAAATTTATTGATGAACCTCCCAATTGCTTTAAAAAGGGGGGGGCTTGGTAATAGTGGAAAGGGCACGGGCATCATAGAATCTGGATTCTAATCTCAACTCGGCATGACAGCTGGTCATTTCATTCCCCTTAGGTCTCAGTTTCCTTATCTGTAAAATAGAGGGATTGGGTTAGTATGGCATAGTCAGATGATCTTAGTGAGCTATTCAAGTCTTCTGCTACAACTTAATACCAGTGTGACCTTGGGAGAGTCACTTACCCTTTCTAGGCCTCAGTTTACTCATCTGTAAAATCAGAGGGCTGGACTAGTCGGTTACTAAGATGTTTGTTAGCTTTTATATTCTAAAGTTCTACCCACAAGCCTAGTCCCTAAAACAAAGATTTCTCTTTCCTCCCCTTCCCTCCAGCTACTTGTCAATTGACAGGGAAACAGACTCTTTCTGCTGTGCCTATTGGGGCTTTGCTCCTTGCCAGGGACTAGCCAGGCCATTAGGATTTATTAGGTTTTCCCGATTACCTAGTTGTTTCTAGGGGAAGGAAAACAGGGAAGGCTTCTATGAAATTCAATTATATTTGAACAATTAAAGGCGCTGCTAATTAACAGCAACCTTCATGATGAGTGCTTCCTGGGAAAACGTCCCATTCCTGCCACAGGCAGTCCAGACATCCTCAACCTACCCTCCACCATGCCAGCAATGGAGGATTTTTGAATTTGCCCAAAACTTAAATGTGGGTACTACACATGTACTGTAGGAGGAGGTGCTTAGAAATCTCTTGGAAAGGATGCAAGTGGGCCATTTTGGGATCCATTTTATTATTTTTTCGAACCCCCTATGTGTCTGGAAGCCTTCAATTATTCTTCAGAGATCATTGGCTGTAATGATCAGCCAATCCAGACCCTAAGTGCCCACAGCTTCCCTGGAGTTCCCCCAACTTATCTATTTTGTGCTCTTCTCCCCATCTTTTCTTCCCTCCCCCTTTCATACTCAGTCTCTTTTCTCCCCCAACTTTTCTCTCTCTTCCCCTTTCCTTTCCCTTTGCCCTCTCCTTCTTTCCTTTTTTCCACTTCTCCTTTTCCCTTTGCTCACTGCCCTCTTCTCCCCTTCTCATCTCTCATCTCTCCCTAGCTGCTCTCTCTCTCTCTCTCCCTAGCTGCTCTCTTTCCCCCCTCTCCCTCCCCCCCCCCCCCCCTCCCCCTCCCCCCCTCCCTCTCCCATCTCCCGCTCCCCCCCTCCCCCCTCCCCCTACCCCCTCTCCCCCTTTTCCTTCCCCGAACCCGCACCCGCACCCGCCCCCCTCCTCTATAGTGAATGTTTTGAATGCAATTGAAGCCATCTATATCTGGGCCCTTTCCGTTTTCAGGCCTTTCAGCCAAATCCTGCCCGCGCCTTGTCAGCGGGTCCCCCTGGGGCCCTGCCTGCAGAACGATGATAAGGGAATCGGATTTTCACATTGACACCAGAGGCGAAATCCACACATCCAGAATATTTAGGTGTGTTTACCCACAATAATCATCTTCTCAAATACATGTCACCGGGAAACTCTTGCTACAATGATTGCACGGCTTCGCATCTCTGGCCCCGGGGACAAACCGCTCTGATTAATATTTCACGACACTTTTCCCCCTCCTTTCTTCCTTTTTTTTCTTTCCACCCCCCTTTCCACACCCTCCCCCCCAAACCCGTGCTCCAGAGGGCCTGATAGAGAGACATGGAATATTTTACCGTCTCTAGTGTTTGCCTGCTCCAGTAATCATCGGACTCAATCACTCTTGCAGTGTTTTTATGAATTAATAACAGGCACTTTGGAGGGCTAGCAGGGAGACGGAAAAAGCAATCTATGGAGCCTTAATGAGCGCCGTGGGGAACAGCTAGCTACCTCGCCTCTCCAGCCCTCATTGCACTCTGCTCTAAATCATTGTCTCTGAAATTACCCCTTTCTAGGCCAGCTTAGATGGCTGGCATTTGGCCCATCAGTACCCCTGGCGCCTGGTCCTGGGAGAAAGGTTCGGTGCGAATCCATTCCAACGAATTTCAGCTTTATTTTTTCCCCCCTTAAAGCAGTTATCTTGGTCAGCTGGACAAACCAGATCTGTGCTTTCCCTCGGTGTGTATCTTACACCAATTCCTGCAAAGAACTGAGCCTTCAATAGAAAAGAATAGGAATTTTGGAGAGGGGTTATTGGTGATTTAGTGAGAAAATCAAGCTGTTTTCTTGAGTCCCTCCTGGCCAGCAAGGGGAAAATACTCTGTGTGTGTGTGTGTGTGTGTGTGTGTGTATACATATAAAACCATTATAAATGTAAGGCAGATGATTAGTTTTCAAGGGGGTGGGAGCTCAATTTGGGAGTAAAGTCTCTTTCCTTCCTTCACCTTCCTTCCTTTCTTTTTTCTCCTCCTGCTGGGTTCTGTTTTTAATCTTTCTTTCCTTTATTTTCCTTCCTTGCTTTTTTCCTTCCTTCCTTTTTTCTTCCTTCCCTCTTTCCTTCCTCCTTTTCTCCCTTTCTTCCTTCCCCTTCCCTTCCCTCATACTGTCATTTGCCTTTTATTTTTCTGGAGCCTAGAGTCACCTCTACTTCCTGACAAAGGTCAGAAAAGGACTCTAATTAAAGCAGATTACTACAATTGTTATTATTATTTGACAAGATTTGGTCTATTTGGTGTGTTTTCCAACTGGTGCCCCTTAACCCTTAAACACAAGAGGAAGAACGGGGCTGTGAAGCACTGACTTAGATAAATAGTGGAGGTTTTATATACTTGGCCACCTGTACAAACTTTTTCTTGGTATATATCAAGAATAACAGGCTAAATGACTGTCTAAGTGACTCCTCCTCCAAAAAACCACTTCCATTTCTAGCCAGACTTCAGCTCTTTGCAACATTTGGCGATAAAATGCATGCTGAAGATGAATTATCAGAGAATGCCAACTCCCTTATTTTACAGATGAGGAAACTGAGGCTCCTAGAAAGGAAATTACTTGTCCGTGATTCAGAGAGCCAAGAAGTAGCAGAGCCGGATGTGAACCCAGGTTCTCTGACCCTAGAGGCAAGGCTAAAGCCACAGGGCCTGACTCTCCAAGCTATGGAGTACCCTCCTAAAATGGAAAGACTTTGAATTGGGCCCCTGATTCCCTGGATGTCTGTGGGGGAAGACTAAACATATCTAAATATGGAAAGCACCATCAATCGATGGGGGCACAGTACAAAGGGGTCTGAGCCTGGAGTCACAGGACCTGGGTTCATCGCCTGATTCTCCTCCTTTTAATCTATGTTGGTTTTCTAATTTATCCTGAATATCTCTTGCTTGTACATGGTTGTTTGCATGTTGCTTTCTCCATTAGGCTGTAAGCTCTTTGAAAGCAGGGACTTTTGACTTTCTTTGTATTCCCAGTGCTTGGTACAATGCCTGGCAAATAGTAAGTGCTTAATAAATGCTAGCTGACTGTTTGATTTTGGGCAAGTTGTTTCATCTCTTTGAGCCTTGGTTTCCTCATCTGTAAAATGAGGGAGTTAAGCCTTCAAGGTCCTGCCCAGTTCTAAATCTCCGAATTGGTGATGAACATTTTGATCACAGAAATTTATAAAGCCATCTGCTAAGGGATGGAAGGGTTGCTAGTACCTACCATCCATCCACTTCCATTACCTTGTATTTTTTTATATCTATACATATTTTCCCCCACAGAATGTATGTACCTTGAAGGAAAGAACCATTTCAGTGTTGTCTTTGTATCTCAGGTGCCTAGCTTGCTGCCTGTCATATAGCTGGTGCTTAATAAATGCTGGTTGACCATATCACATTGCTTACCATCTTAGGGAGAAGGGAGATGAAAGAGGAAGAAAATTTGGAACTCAAAAATTTTTTTAAATGAATGTTAAAATTGTCTTTACAGGTAATTGTAGGAAAACACTGTATAAAAAAATTATGAAATTTAAAAATGCTGGTTGATTTATTTGTTGATTGAATATCCACAATGAAATCATAGGTCTTTTGAAGTACTTATTTATTATTTTCCAATTCTGCTCCATTTTGCTATAGTAAATGGAATTTCTTCCAAGACTCCTGTAACCAATGGCTTGGCCTAATGACTGAAGATTATTTCACACAGGTGGGCCTCAGGTTGTACCATATAGTATTACCCTATTCCTAAAAATAGGAACAGTCTCTAGGGAAAGTATGAAGTCATCATATTTTGTATTTGACTGTCCCTCAAACCTCCTGCTTCAGTGTACTTCTATCCTCTGACCCCCTACTTACCCTTTCCCTTTCTAGTTTCAGGAACATCCTGCCTACTAGTCCATAAAGCCTTGGTGTAGGGTGCCTGTCAAATAATTCCTGCCAGTGGGCACTTGATAGCTGTTTGAGGAACATCTTCCTCTCTGAACCCTCCTCCCCACTTCCTTCACTCACACCCAAATTCAGTGTGTTTACAGTTTTGTAAAGAACATTTGAATGCTTTGAAAGTCCCCATATCTAAAGGTATGAATTTCTAGTGGTAGAATGTCAGTAACACTATATAAAGGAGTTATTATATTTATGGGCAATGGGAAAAGTTGTTTTTGGACAGAGAAAAGTTCCTGATATCTCAAAAATCCTAACAACTGCCTATTTTGCCTAGTCTCAATTCTAGTCCTACTTGGGGGGGGGGGCGGAAATCAATCAAATTTTTATAAACAGAATCTTTCTTTCCTAATAAAACAGAAAGGTTTACAATTTAACAGACCCCTGTGGCAAATGCTTCTATAATCTGAAGAACCAACCCCCAATTTATCAATCAAGAAATACATGTTTAGAATTTAATATGGGTTAGGCTCCATACCAGATGTTATGAGAAACACAGGAAATATATAAGATATGAATGCTTGTCCTCAAAGAGTTTATTGTTTAGGTGGGAAGACAAAACCTGCAAAGTATTGGAAGTTTAGGAATCATATTCATTGAGGGAATTTGTTTTGTTTGACAAGGCATATTTGCTACAAAAAAAAATTTTTTCCCTTTTTTTTTAGCAGGATGGGGAGGGAAGGGAGAGAAAATAGATTTCTCTTACTTTTTTTTTTTAAAGAGAGGTGGGAGCTATTAGAGATATGAAATTTTGCATATGGTTTCAGATAAGGTTACTGCATTATTTGTTTTCTCTAATTGTTCTGCTTTATTACAGAAGATCTCTCACAAAGTGGGAGTAATCTGTAAACGTTTATAATGTTAAAACACATTGATAAAATGAGGATGGAAAAACACTGGTATGTTTGGCATAAATGTGCTAAATGACCAATGAGCAAAATAATCAAGACTGAGCAGAGGGTAAAAGAGAGTGATGTAGGCTGGAGTAGTCAGAGGAGGCTCCGTAGAAGGAGTCCAGAGCTCAGCCTTGAAGGCTGGCAAATAGAGAGAAGGCATTTCAGATGACAGAACCAGGCAGTAGGTTTTCCCATTTTTAAGTTTTAGAGTTGTGGAAAACTGAATCCAGCCCCATTGCAATGGCCTCTGAAGCCCCAGGAGCACATTTTCGGCCCCTTGGCATGGTCCATGTGGTCCTTCTACATGGTCCTTCCCCAAAGCCTTTAAACGGCAAAAAAACTAGCTCAAAGACATGAACAGCTATGATCACTGCTGCTTCCTTCCCTGTCAGTCACCACCAGAGAAAACGGCATTTTTCACTAGGGAAGAATGGGATCCTGTCAGGTAGCTACCCTGGGGACTGGTAGGGCTTCTGAGATTGTCAGTGCAGCCAGGTGGATCATCAGATTGGTTTGGTTTGCTCTAATACAAGTGAGTGCCAGAGGGATAGCCATGAGTAATGGGAGCTGGAATAGCTAGGCATCCCTCTACTAAGCTTTTAGGTTTGTCTGTATGTTTATTTAGCTTTTTCTCCCTCTAGATATAACACTCACCCTGGCTTGACCTGCATTGTGGCAAAGAATCATAGTAATGTGAGACCCAGTAGGATCTGGGATTGCCCATAATGAGTCTGTGCCAATTGGTCCTATGAAATATCTCTTTTCTGGGAGCTGGTCTTTATGGTGAGATAGGTTTAATTGGCTGTTGGCATTAGCAACAAGCATGGGGTGTGGGAGAGCCCAGCTGGGACTGTGCACAGGAGATGAGCAGTAACAACAAGCTGGGGACGTTGAAGCTCAGCTGGGACCGTGCACTAGAGATAAGTGTTAGCAATAAACATGGAGTAGAAGAACTGTGCATCAGTGAGGAGCATCAGGGACCGCCCCCAGGCCCACTGGGTACCACCTCATACATTCAGAACTGGAAGGGACCTTAGAGGTGCCATAGTCCAGGGATTCTTAACCGCCACAGACCCTGTGGATAGATTTCAGGAGATCTCGGAAATTAGATGAGGAAAAAAGTGTGTGTGTGTGTGTGCATGTATGTGTGTGCATAGACAGAGACAGAAAAAAGAAAGAAGACCAGAGAGAGACAGAGAGAAAAAGAAAGAAGGAAAAAGAAAGCCAGAGAAGACAGAGAGAGAAAGAAAGATGGAAGAAGGGAGGGGGAGAGAGAGAGAGAGAGAGAGAGAGAGAGAGAGAGAGGATCTTTATTTTTACTATTGGTTTCCTTTGTAATTCCATGTATCATTTATGCATTTAAAAAGGTTATTTTGATAAAGGTCCATAACCTTCACCATATGGCCAAGAGGGGTCCCTGACCCACAAAAAGGTTAAGAACCCCTAGTCTAAACCAACCTCCCTCTTTTTATAGAGGAAGAAACTAGAGACCCAAAGGAAGTTAAAAGGCCACTCTGAGGTCAAACAGATAATAAGTAGCAGAGCCCAGTATGTGAACCCAGGTCCTCTGACCAGAGATGCCCATTGGTCCATCCCTGTCCCTTCCACTGCTTCCTTTAGAGCTGGGTTCCCCTGAGCAGACCAGACTAATCCTCAAGCCACAATATAAGAGGATGGGGAAATGGGTGGCAGGGGCAGTTCCCAGAAACTGCAGCCACTCTGTTGTCGTGAGTGGTCCGGGGTTTTTCCTACTTCTCTGTGGTGTTAATATTGTTGTTGCTGCTGCTGTTTTTTTGTTGTTGTTACTGTGGTTGTTGCTGCTGCTGTTGTTGTGGGGTAGGTGGTCTCTTGAACAAGCAGTGGGCCCGGAGGCTGCATAGTCCCTCTGTATTTCCCTAGAGCTCGTGTGGTTCACAGTTATGTTCTGTTCTAACTGGGGTCTTGTTTACAATCTTTCCAAGAAAAGATCTGAGCAGTAATGAAGATTTGGCTTTAGTGGCTGCCCTTAATAATCCCTCGTCATGGGGGTGGGGGATAGAACGACAATCTGAAAATAAAATGTTAAAATATAACCCCTCATCATTGGGTAATATTGCCCAGGGTGGAGCATTTTTTTTTTTTTGGCCAGACTGTAACAAAGAGGAGGATGTTTAGGGGTTAGAGTCTTCTTTCTCCCTGTGAGCCTTTCACAGGCTGTGTCTGAAGTCTTTCTACACAAGGCCTCCCTTCACTTCTCCCTTCTATTAGGCAGAAGGAAGAGAAAGAGAATCCACCTGGGGCCTGTGATTCCCATTAACCATGATTAGACTAAGTTGGGTTTGCAAGGCATGTCTCTTAAATCTTAAGTTATTTTGCCCTAATATTGCACCCCCTCAAATTGCAGTCCATGCCACAAGGTGAACGGTGGTGCTGGTTAGGATTGCACAGGACCTAAGGACAGTCTTATTCCAGATCTGAATGAATCACTCCATTAATAAGAATTTATTAAGCACCTACTATAAGCCAGTCACAGTGCTAGGCACAGGGGAAGTCAAGAATGAAGCAGTCCCAGTCCTTAAGAGCTTGCATGTTAAGGATAACCAATATGTCAGGGAAAATATACACAATCCATCCAATCTACTTTTTAAAAAAACAAAAAATCATTGAACTGTTCATTAAAAATAACAGTATACATGAGTATTTTCACCTTGGGGCTCTAAAATCCCCATGACTGTTTCTTTCCAGTGAAAAGGAGGTAATGTTCCACTCTGCTCTTAAAGAAGATGGAAACTCCTCCTCTTCCTCCTATCAGGTATTTTCTTTAGTAGTGGTGAGCCTTATGTTAGTCGGCATTTAAAAATGAGGCCCTAGGAACAGCTGCAAACTTGCATATGACTTTCCTCAGTGAGAGTGTTTCAGTTGGGAATCCAAGAATATACTAAGAATGATTCTTGTCAACAGTCCATTTTAAAAAGGTTTGCTGGATTTAAAATTATCCATTTAGAACTGGAATCAAATTCAAAGTTAACTTATCAAATCCCCTCACTTTACAGAAAGGGAAACTGAGGCTCAGAGAGGTTAGATGACTTGGCTATGGCCACACGAGGGGCATCAGTGGCAGGATTGGAGCTCCAGAAAGAGGGCAATGTCCTTCCCATTGAGCCAGGTAGCTCATGACTCCTTGCAGCTGTTTCCCTTCCTATTCCTTTCCCTCATAACCTACCTGCCATGTCATGGGACCTTAGGATTTAGAGTTAAAAGGTCATTTCATGGATGAGGATAATGAGGGTCAGAAAAGTGGAGTGATTTGCCCGGGTTCACAAAGCTAGTAAGTGTCTGAGGCAGTATCTGAACTAGGGTCTTCCTGACTCACGTCCAGCTCTCTATCAGGAGTTGTAAAGGAGTGTAGAAATCATCTAGTTGTTATCACTGTTCAGTCTAGTCCAACTCTTGGTTACTCAATTGGGGATCTTAGTGGCAAAGATAATGGAATGGTTTGGCATTTCCTTCTCCAGCTCATTTTACAGATGAGGAAACTGAGGCAAACAGGGTGAAGTCACTTGCCTAGGGTCACTCAGGTAGTGTCTGAGGCCAGATTTGAACACTGGAAGATGAGTCTTCCTTACTTCAGGCCTAGCATGCAATCTACTGTGCCACCCAACAGTCTATACTATTTGGAATTTTCTTGGCAAAGATACTGGAGTGATTTGCCATTTCCTTCTCCAGCTCATTTTACAGAAGTAGAAACTAAGGCAAACAGGGTTCAGTGATTTGCCCAAGGGTCACACAGCTGGCATCTGAGAAATTATCTAGCACAATGCTTCACTTTACATATGGGGCAAATGAGGCCAGCACAGAAGAAATTATTTACTTGCTTGTGACCACACAGCCAGTCAACTACAAAGCAGAGGCGAAAACACAGAACCTTTGACTCCTGACCCAAAGGGGTTTTCCCATTTTCCAACCAGGTGCAAAGTGACAGGATACTGCCCATTTTCCTGAGTGACCACCCCAGTTCTCTCCCTCTCTCTTTACACTTGTGACCATTCCTCTGTTCCCTCAGGGCCCCACCTTAAGGCTTTGGCATCCCTCGGTCTCCACCCACATAGGGAGGCCAGCCTTGACCACCTCCTGTGGCCTAATTAGCAGCACTTGTTCTGAGATGTAGGGCCTGGAATAGAACAGGGCAGGCCTGGGTAGGGGGGACTGATTCCATAGGCCCCGTCCACCCTCTGCCTGTCTTTTCACCAGCCTCTCACTCACACTGGCATCCCATTTACTTCTACTCCCACCCCCACATTACACCTGTTTGCAATATGTGTGGGACTATGTGCTGTGTGTGTATAAGTGCTAGCAATCTGTTGTATAAATACCGGGGGATTTTATTTTCGTCATATAGATACCTTGTGTGCAGTTGCATGGGGGTGGTGTTTATGCCTTCATACCATTTTGCAAAAGAAAGAAACAGGAGAGTTAGAAATGGGCACATTATGTACAGCGACATTAGTGTGCCTTATGTATAAATATACATGAAGTTTAAACACAAACTTTAGTTGGGGAGGTTGCTTGGATGGAAGTTTGGCCCTCCACACCTCAATTGTTTTTCTGCATTGAATGCCAAAAACAGGCCTGAAAAAAATGTGAAAAGAAAAGGGAAAAAAATGTACCACTTGGGAAAAGGTAATTGTTGATATGGCATACTTTTGAAACACAAATGTTGGATCTTAAGCCAACTTTGTTCTTTTGTAAATGTTCAGCTGAGAGACATCTAGAACAGTCTGCACAGGTTTGGGGTGGTTTTCCCCCACACCCTTCCTTATTGCCTGGGGCTGTGGTTAGCTCAACTGTCCAGAAGAAACAGGCTGTGGGCACTTCTGGGAATTCCACAGTGGAGCTTTAGGCATGTGGGGCTGATGAGCTATAATCTATATGGAGTCACTGCTTTGGGGTGAGCAGGGTCACATCTTCTAAATCCAGCTGCAAATGGAAGTATTCAGCTCATCCACCCATTCCCTCTTTCAGGTTTCTAAACTTCATTATACAGAATATTATCATCTTTGTTGCTGACATTTATATAGAGCCTTAAGATCTGTGAAGCACTTCACATATGGGACCTTTCTGGATCTCACAAGCATAGGTTTTACAAATGAGGAAACTGAGGCTTAGTCAACTACTACAGGCCTGTACTCTGAACTTAGCTGTTCTTGACTCCAATTTCAACACCATTATGTCTGAGAATCACATGGGGGTGGGTGACAGGAACTCTTCATCCAATTAGGACTCTATCCCTGATAAGCCTGAGGCATGGTTATAGAACACTGTGACTGTCTTAGTCAATTTCAAGGGTTAGGAACATTTCCCATATAGCCCTCATTTCCTTTAACCCACTGGGGTTCTCTTATCTTTCAACCTCTACCCTTTGGTTTTGAACCTATTCCTGTTTTCAGCCTGTACCATGTTTAGGGAATAAGGTCCATATGCTTACCCCTGCCCCAACTACCTCCCCACTGTCAACTCTAAAGTAAGTCAGCCTTGAATTTGTTCAAACTTTTCTTTATCAAGCTTGGCTATATGGGATGATGGGGGGAGGGATGGTTAATCACTCTTCTGCCTGGGGTTTGGGGAACATATTCATATTCCCTCTTTTATTTCCCTTTATGCTGTAATCAGTTTCTGTCACATCCTCTCATATAGATCCTAATGATGCCCTCCAATCCTTCTACCCACTGCCCTCTACCACCACCATCACCACCACCACCACCACCTCTCAGTACTTTCTCATGTCCTTCCCTGACTTCACTTCCCACCCTGTTCAACTCTATGCTGTCCTCTTCTTACAGAGCTCTTGCCCCCTTGTCCTATGGGGCTCTTCCCTTCCCAAACCTAGTCCCATATTGCCCTCATCATCCACCTCCTTCCATTCAGATGCTGCTGGACAGAACTGGAGGAAGACACATTCACTAACTAACTGAGTACATTACAAATTCATGTTACCCATCTCCAGGTGGTCCCTCACCACTGGAAGAAAATTTTTTTTTCTTCTTCAATGGATTGCCTATCTTACTCCCCACAAAAACTTGTTAAACCTTCTCTCCCCAGTCCTCCCAAACCTCTTTCTACTTCCTCTTTTTCCACTGAGAACTTCACCTCTTACTTCACTGAGAAAATGGACGGTTTTCAACATCAGCTCTGTCTTCTCTCCTCTTTATCTCAGAATGCTTTGATATCATCATCACTCACTCTCTCTGCCTTTCCCCCAATCTCTGACAATAAGGTGGCTTATTGTTAAGTCCAAAGTACATGTTCCCTCAATCCCATCCTCTCTTGTCTTCTTTAGGCAGCTAGGTGATGAAGTAGATAAAGGACCAGGCCCAGAGACAGGAAGACCTGAGTTCAAGTCCAAGCTCAGCTATTTGCCAGCTGTGTGATTCTGGGCAAGTCACTTAACCTCTGTTTGCCTCAATTTCTTCATCTGCGAAATGGAGGTAATAATAGCACCTACCTCCCAGGGTTGTCATAAGGATCAAATGAGACAATAATTATAAGGTGCTTACTTAGCACAGTGCCTGGCATATAGTAAGCACTAGATAAATGTTAGCTCTTACTATTATTCTCCCTCCAGAAACCTCAATCACCCCATTTTCCTCCCTAATCTTCTACCTCTCCCTATCTATAGGTTCCTCCCCACTGTCTTCAAACCTACAAGTCTCCTCCATCTTTAAAAAAAAACACAACAAAACCTTCAGCAGACCTTATTAATGATCCACTCAAGCTCTCTCATCCCACATTTCTCCTCCATTTCCAACCAAATTCATAGGAAAAAATTGTCTATGCTTGTTGTCTCTACTTCCTCTCTTCTCATTCCTCAGAACTTTGCAATCTGGCTTCCAGCTTTATCACTGGACTGAAAATGTTCTCTGCAAAGTTAGATAGATAGATAGATGATAGATAGATAGATAGATAGATAGATAGATAGATGATAGATAGATAGATAGATAGATAGATAGATAGATAGATAGATAGAT